>NC_039364.1:235265118-235344826 GCF_003573695.1 Papaver somniferum | reverse complement strand
CCCCCCTCAAGACGGAGCATGTAGGTCACAAATGCCCATCTTGGACAAAAGACCTTGAAATTGAGCTTTCCCTAAGGATTTGGTGAAGATATCTGCCAATTGCACCGCCGTAGGAGTGTAAGAAGGGGATATAATCTTCTGTACTATAGCATCTCGAACAACATGACAGTCCACCTCTATATGTTTGGTTCGTTCATGAAAGACTGGATTCTGAGCAATGTATAATGCTGATTGACTATCACACAGGAGCTGCATTCCATGCGGATGACTAACCCCCAAATCACCAAGTAATTGTTTCAACCACTTCAACTCACATGTTGCTGCCGCCATGGATTGGTATTCTGCTTCAGCTGAGCTCCGAGAAACAGTTGGTTGCTTCTTTGTCATCCAAGACACCGGTGAATGCCCAAGACGAACAAACCATCCTGTCAATGAACGTCTAGTCAAAGGACAACTTGCCCAATCTGAGTCACAGCACCCTTGCAAACTTAGGGTACTATGAGAGCGCAACAAAATGCCTTGCCCAGGATTCTTTTTCAAGTATCTAACCACTCGAAGTGCAGCTTCCCAATGTTCTATTCTCGGTTGTTGCATAAACTGAGACAGTGTATGCACCGAGTATGTAAGATCAGGTCTAGTCACTGCCAAATAAATCAGTCTACCAATTAGTCTTCTATATTTTTCCACATCAACAAACAAGTCTCCCTGCGCCAAAGCCAGACGATGATTAGTCTCCATTAGAAACTCAGCAGGTTTAGCTCCTAATAAACCCGTTTCCATGATAATATCTAATGCATATTTCCTCTGGCATATATAAATACCCTGTTTACTGCGAGCTATATCCAAGCCGAGAAAATATTTCAATTTTCCCAAATCTTTCATCTTGAAACATTGTCCCAAGTACGATTTAAATGTATGAATCTCCACTAGATTATTCCCTGCAATAATCAAATCATCTACATAGACCAAGGCATTAAGCTGTATGTCTCCCTTGTTCATAGTAAAAAGAGAGTAGTCTGAGTATGCTTGCCGAAAACCAGATTTCTTCAAGGCTGTTGATAGTTTGGCAAACCAACAACGAGGAGCCTGTCTTAAACCATATAATGATTTCTTCATTTTACACACCATATTTGTCTGACCTTTGGAAAATCCAGGTGGTATCTTCATATACACCTCTTCCTCCAAGTCTCCATGAAGAAATGCATTATGTACATCCATCTGATGTACTTCCCAATGTTTAACTGCTGCGACAGCTAAAAAAGTACGTACCGTTGTCATTTTTGCAACTGGTGCAAATGTCTCTTTGTAATCCAACCCTTCAACCTGATGATTCCCAAAGATCACCAAGCGTGCTTTTAATCGTACCAACTTCCCATTTTCATCATACTTCTCCGTGTAAATCCATTTACTCCCTAGTGCTCTCTTGCCCGGCGGTAATTCTTGCAATTCCCAGGTACCTTGTTCTTCCAAAGCTCGGATTTCTGCTTCCATGGCTTTCCTCCACCCTGGATGCTTCATGGCTTCTTTAAAGTTGCGTGGTGCAGACCCAGCTGTTATAGCTGCAAGATATTTCATATGCACAGCAGAAAATTTATCACAACTAACATAATATGTCAAAGGATAAGGCGTACCTGAGGATGATGATTGTGTAGAATGAGGATGAGGTAGACTGTTTTCTCGAATGGTGTGCGTCACAAATCCTTTTAGTCTGCTAGAAGGAATCTTCTGACGCTTCCCTTTACCCATGTCACCCTCAACTACAACATCATTGCGAGAAGCAACATTTTCTTCATGCTGTTTACTCTCGGACTCAGCTAAAACACCAGCACCTTCAGTCTCAGTAGAAGGACCAGCATCCTCTGTCTCAGCTGAACCATCAGCGCTGCCTGTCTTAGTTGAAACTACAGCGTTGTCCATCTCAGTTGAATCTCCACCTTGAGGAGCTAATACTGCTCCTTCTCTGTTTTCATCTTCACTCCAGTACTTATCAGGACTGGACTGAAGCCTCTCAGCCGATACACCTTGCGTATCAGTCGCAGATGAAGCGTTAAATCTCGACTGCATCATCTCAGTCGTCATCTTACGCGATACAACATCAGTCTTAAACGGAAATTGATGTTCAAAAAACTTGACATCTCTTGACAACCTAAATTGTTTCATGTCTAAATCATATACTTGCCATGACTTTTTACCAAAAGGATACCCAAGGAAAACACACCTTCTTCCTCTACTCACAAACTTATCCCCTTTACTACTTTGATCATGCACATAGCACATGCATCCAAATACCTTCAACTGATGATATGGAGGCTGTTTTCCAAACAAAAGCTCATATGGAGTTTTATGATCTAAAATAGGTGTAGGCGTACAATTGATTAAATACGCAGCCGTCAATGCGCATTCCCCTCAAAACCTTATTGGCAAATTGGCTTGAAATCTCAAAGCCCTTGCCACATTCATTATATGTTGATGTTTTCTCTCAACTCTTCCATTCTGTTGTGGTGTACCTACATAGGATGTATCAAACACTATCCCATTAGTTCGAAAGTATCCACGCAATGCATTGAACTCAGTTCCATTATCACTTCTAACAATTTTGATTTCTTTATTAAACTGACGCTTCATAAGAGCAATGAAGTTAAGAAATGTCTGTTCAACTTCAGTTTTGTTTCGAAGCAAATAAATCCACACACCTCTTGAAAAATCATCTACTATTGTCAAAAAATAATGTGCTCTACACGACGACTGAGTCTTATACGGACCCCATAAATCTATATGAACCAACTCAAAAATACAACTGGATTTACTGAAACTACTAGCAAAACTACTCCTATGATGTTTTGCTCGTGGACAGATATCACAAGCATCATTATTCTTCTTTATTAACCTACTCATTCCTTGTAACTTCTGCAACACTTTCTCTGAAGGATGTCCCATACGCCGATGCCATAGCTCATACATATCTCCATTAACATCCATAACTTCAACTTGAGGCAAACCACAGAAAAAATACAGTCCACCTTGTCTCTCAGCCACTCCAATCATCCTCCTCGTCAACCGGTCCTGTATAAGACATAAACTGTTAGTACATTGGATAATACATCTTTTCTCATCAATAAGTTGTGTAACCGAGATTAAGTTACAAGTTATCTGAGGAACATAAAGCACATTCTCTAGTCTCAATCCCCCAGGTAGAATAACAGTTCCTATCTTCTCAGACAGTGCAAACTTCCCATCTGGAAGTCCAATATTGCATGCCTTTATATCTTTTATCTCTATCATGTCATCCCTTTTAAATATGACATGATTTGCATCCCCCGTGTCTACAATCCACACAGTTTTATTCTTCTTACCTTGGAGCTGAGGCGTGGATTTCCTTGAGTTTAAAAACTCAAGAACCTGTTGAAGCTGTGTTGCTGTGACTCCAGTCAAACCTGACGCTTCTGATGAGGACGCTCCACCTGACTGCCTTGCGTCTGATATGTTAAGGTTGTGTGCTCGGATCTGGTTTCCTGCACCTTGTCCTCGACCTCCTCTACCACCGGTAAAGTTAGTGCCACCACTCCCTCTGCCATTGGTTCTGCCTCCTCGACCAGATCCTCTTCTACCTCTGGGTCTGTCTCCCCACCATTCTGGGTATCCAGTACGTTGAAAACACCCATCCTCTGAGTGTACATCTCTGTTACAGTACTTGCAATGCTTGTTAGGATCATACATATTGTTAAACTAACGTTGATCAGATTGCACTCTGAATGCCATCACATTGTCATGCACCTCCGTAGACATAGATACTTCTCCTATACGCAGACGCTCCGAATTCACCATTGTCTGGTTTGCTACATCTTTTGATGGCAACGGGTCTCTAGCCAACAGTTGTTCACGCACGGAACTATACACAGAGTCTAATCCAATCAAAAATAGTGCAGAAAGTCTTCTTCTCTCAACGTACTTACTTGTGATGCGATATTACAAGTGCAATTACCACACTTGCACTGAGGTACCTTCATGTATGTCACCATCTCATCCCATATCTTGTTCAGTCTCCCAAAGTACTCAGCTACACCTTCCGCTTTATTTTGTTTGCACTCACTTAACGAAGTTTTCAACTGACAGATCCTTGTTCCGCTCACAACACAATATCTTGTCTTCAACTGTGTCCACAGCAAGTCTGCATTATCATAGTCTCCCAAGATCGATCTAATTGATGAATCTAACGTGTTTCTAATCCATGAAACAAGCATCGACTGGACAGCAATCCACTCTTCCAACTGGTCACTATCTTCAGGTTTTGTGATTGTTCCATCAACAAAACCAAACTTCCTTTTAGCTATCAATGATCTTCTTATGGCTCTAGCCCATTCATCATAGTTAGTCCCCTCTAGAACAATCGGCGTGATGATGATACCTGGACCATCACTTGATCCTAGATGGTAGACTGGATTCTTCTCATGCATATCACACTCTATATTTTTCCCTTTGGATGAATCTGTTTCACCCTCCATTGTTTTCTGTTAGGGTTCTTAACCGGATCTTGATGCCATGTTAAGTTTGGTAATTCTCTGTTTTTCCATTCATTCATCACGTCACAATTTATATAAGACTCATCTTGGGTTACAAGACACAAACCCTAAACTTAACCGACTTGAGACCGATTACTTGGGTCTCAAGTTTTCTACGTACGGAAGCAGACCCTCTACTTGGACTATCCAAGTTGGTCCATCTAGATGGACTATCCAAATTGGTCTCAGAAATCCAGACCGAATACGTAGGTCTCAAGACACAGTCTTGAGTCCAACACCACGTATCTCTTAATAAACTGTCATAGGAAAAGGCCATACCTTGTTTATCTTTAAAAATTAAAGAAATGCATACTTTGTGTATCTTTAAAAATTAAAGAAAAAGCCAACCAGCAGGCGAAACAAATTCTATATAGTTGTCATAGGAGAAGGGCATACTTTGTTTATCTTTAAAATTAAAAACTAAAGAAATGTATACTTTGTGTATCTTTAAAAATTAAAGAAAAAGCCAACCAGCCCCGAGCTCAGGCGAAACAAATCAAATTCTATATTAGCTTCTTGTGTTGCTGTTACTGATAGTAGCCCATGTACGGCTATTATTAGGTGGGCATCCAAACCACCACTGGTTGGCGATTTGTTGCAATCCCAATCTAACATATGGAAGATTTTTGAAATCCTCTTGTCCTGCGTGGGACTATTTGTTGAGGCTGATCAGTCGCGAATGATACATATTTTAGATTTCTGCGGGGCAACTCGTTTAATCAAAAAACAAAGCTTTTCTTCATAATGCAAATTACACTACTGCTGCTGCGACTGGTTCTCCAACTTTTTCTCCAGAAGAAGTAATGAAATTGGTACTCATTGTTCTCAAACATCAATATCACATACAAAGTTAAGGAGCTTTTAATAATTAATTTCCTCCTCAATTAATGTCACTTTCCACTATGAGTTTCAAGGTTTGACATCTTGTAATGCAAGTGAGGTCGACCATGCAAATTGCAAAATTCATTTGGCAATGAATCGTCTGAATATCTCGGAGTCCGGGAATCGTCGTCTAAATGTTCCAGAACATCTATAACTAAATGCAAATGTTTTTGGTTCTTCGCAATGCTGGATCTTACCATTAATTACCAAAATCATATAACTAAGAAGAATCTCTTTAGTTCGGCATTGTTGCACCCTGAATCAGTTCCACTCCACCATAGACTCTAATGGAACTTGCATTTGCCAATTCACTCACTTCAGATCATGATTCATGCATGTCTATAAACCTATTGGATATGATGTTTTACTTGGCATTGTGATTATTGGATCGCCAAGCCTATTGTCGATAACACAAGTAGTTGATGTTGTCACAGATACGGAGAAATACACAAGTTGTTGTTGTTCAAAAGTGGCAGGAGCCTTATATTGGCTGCTACTGATGTAGCTGCACGTGGTCTTGGTAGGAGGATCATTATGCATTAGGAGTCTTATCTCGGGCCTAAAGAGTGAGAATTTTGCAAATAATTTTTCTTGTATTTTGCAAAATGCAAAATAAGCGAACAA
Source organism: Papaver somniferum (assembly GCF_003573695.1). Taxonomy (NCBI): domain Eukaryota; kingdom Viridiplantae; phylum Streptophyta; class Magnoliopsida; order Ranunculales; family Papaveraceae; genus Papaver; species Papaver somniferum. Next base: position 235,338,761 of record NC_039364.1, on the reverse strand, counting down.
CTTTAAAGCAAAAAGTTCTGCAAGAAGCCGGTAGAAATGATCATATGCAATAATATGTCGACCGGTATTGAAAAATATATGCGTCAGCAGTTGGTATTGAAAAATATTAGAATATGGCATCCAACTCAAAATCAATTGAAAATGAATAGAAAGACCCTAAATTTTATAAATCGCAGGATCTTCGGTTGCCCGACTAATAGTCTCAATACGCCCCCTCATGTGTAGTCTTGTTGGGTCTAACACATGGAGCGTCATTCGGTATTGAAAAATGTTAAAAAAATGGGCATTCAACTCAAAGCCGGGATATTAGGTTGCCCACACAATGTGGGACTGATAGTCTCAACAAAAAATGTATGCACCAGATTTAAATACTAGCCACCAGGCCCATAAAGCTAATGTGCCTAACCAAGTGCTTATCAGTAAATACCGAATACCTCCCGATATGTCCTCAAAATGAATCATTTTATTTAAGCTGCATGGAAACACCCGAAGTATACCGACTGGCCTTTAAAAATGATAACCTACCCAAATCTTAACGTCTTATAGGATAGCTATGGATTCAACAAATATCATAATACAGGATGTATGGGTGAGAAAAACTACTTCAGCTAAACAGCATATATAAGGAAGCCCAATGGAATTCTTAAAGAAATGTGATCATAGGCTGAAAATTCCACATAAACTAATCTCAAGTGTAAAGATAAAAGTTAAATAGGTCTCCCACATGTTACAAGTTATGCATGTAATACTGACAAAGAATTAGTTTGTCTAACCCTCACTAATTCATCAATGGAATGCAATGTATATACGGAACAAAAGAAAACTGAAATTTTCATTGTTGCTATTTTTTAAGTTTAAGTCACGATGAATTCAGTTTTATCTTTGTTATTTTTTTTGTCCATTTCACGTAAATTAATTTTTACTCGTCCATTTAAATCATATTTTAAAAATATTTGGACAAATGACCCATTTTCCATTCCAAAAACAACACCGAATCAAACAAAGGGACATCATCTAAACTAAACTAGGGAAACAAAAAAAAGGAAATCAACTGGCTAGTATTCAGACTAGGCGCATAATACAGGTCGCGCACTATTAGTGAATATGATGATTACAAGGGTTAAGCCTAAATACTAGCTACACGATAAATAGCCTTCCATCCATTCACCAAAACTATCAATTTTGAAGCTTTAAAACAGGGACGGACCCTGATATTTTTGTTGAACAGGGCTAAAATACCATTCGTTTCCAATGCGGCCGAAGGCCGCGACAATTTTTTTTTTAAAACAAGCCGCACAACCAGTGGAAAATCGAGATTTTGCTATACGAAACTAGACAAATAAACATCAACATGAACAAAAATCATAATAAAAACATGATTAGAGAAAATAAATTATAATTTATATAAGAAAAATGAGAAATAAGTGAGGTGAGAAGAAAAGAATTCATGCTTTAAACTAAATTTTGGTTTAAAATCTATCTTGTTATGGGCTAAAAATTACTTGGGCTAGAAACTGCACTCGCAAATTCTGATTTTGGGTGGGATGGATACTTATTCCCCCAAACTTTGCATACAAAATTTTTGCTCGAACCAAAATTTGGGACGGGCTATAGTCCGGGTTAGCCCCTTGCTAGACTCGTCCCTGCTTTAAAAACTTTCTTGCTACTCCTTCATAGTAATCATACGGCACGGCGTCCTTGAGCACCTTTTGTGTCTCTTAGGGGGTGTTTTTTCTTCCCTTTTACGCAGGGACGGACCCAATTTTTCTTTTGGGTAGGACTAAAATGCCAATGATTTTGAAAGCGGCAAAAGGCCGCGCTAAATTTTTTTGGAACAAAATGCATAGCTAGTGGATAATGAAATCCACCTACATAACACTAAATAAATGCACAATTAAAAATAAAAGGAAAAATTAATAGCAAAATGCAATATCTGAACTTATTTTATAGTTTGTAGAAGTAAAATGAGAGATAATTGTGTTGAATAGTATAATTTTTTTTTTGTTTTTAATAAGATTTAGCTCTTAATTATATCTTAGGTAGGCTGAAAATTAAAATATGTAGAACTACAAGGGGATAAAACTAGTTTTAGTATGGGATGAAAATTAAATATGCACTACTATGGGGGTAAAAATAATTTTTAAAAGATTTTCTAAAGTGAATTTTTTCTAGGACAAATTTAGGGACGGGCTATATCGCGAGTTAGCCCCTTGCTAGGCCAGTCCCTGCTTTTACGGGGTACCCCTCACTTGCTTCAGCAAATTTCTTATTCCATTTCGTCTTCCTTTCTACTTCGATCCAACCCTCAATTCCAGAACTATCTTCACTTTCTTCAACAACTTTCCAATCTTTCATTTCCTCAAGTGGTGTTTGCCCTTTAGATGAAACCACTACAGTTGCATTAGCAATTGAGTTGCCAGCACTAATTGCTTTATTATTATCGCCTACACCAGAGTTGACTACATCACACCACCCTCACCTTTTTCTGCCATTGATTTTACTCCCTTTGCACTAGTCATTACCTCAGGTAAAACAACTTAAGTCCCTTTATTTGAAGTTATGTTTGAGTTACTTCCATTTGCTGGTACTACATTTGCATTTCCATCCCTTATATCCCCTGAACTATTGTTCCCTGCCCTGTCTCCATCGTTTGAGGTATTTCCAGTTGAAGCCTTGGAAACTGCAATCACAATCCTTTCATCCAAGTTGCAGGTGTCCTTCAACAGAATGTCTACTTGTTCATCTGTATGATCGTTCGGTTCTTCCATAACCTGGGCTATATCTTGTCTCTTATTTGAGCCCAACATGTTTTTACATGTAAAATTTCTGAACTTTTTTCTTCACGCCATTGTAAATTTTATCTCTAGCCAAGTTATATCTAACATTCTCCCACTTAAGGTCCGTTTAGCCGATTTATATCATTTGACCTCTAAGCTAATGATAATTAGTTCCTTTATGAGATAATCTATACTACCAAATGTAGCTTGGTATATTAAAGTACAAAAATTTCTTCTTCTCAGTAAAATTATAATGTAGCACTTTTTAGAAGAAAAAAAAGCGGAGTTTGCTTGAGATGAGAATAGACGAAAGAGGTGAGTAAACAGATGAAAGAAAACAAGGTTTGCTGAGAAAAGATAATAGGTGACTCAAACTGAGTTATATTGAATATTTTGATAATAATAATTGTGTCTTCACAAACGAAAGAAGCCTGTATATATAAGCGTAAATAAAAGACTAAAAAGAGAAAGACTCTAAAAACAGAAAATATCAATAGATTCTAGATGAACTATAGACTCTAAAAACAGAAAGTGCTTAACTTGATAAACAAGTTGAGAAGATTCTAGATGAACTATAGATGGTGTACATCAGTTCCTCCCTCTTGAAAGAACTCGTCCACGAGTTGCTCAAATGTCTCCATGAAAAGTAAAAATCTCTTGAACATTGAAAATGTTAGAGATATTCCAATTGAAAGGAAGATCAATTATATAAGCATTATCACCTATCTTTTCAAAAATATTGAAAGGACCATATTTCTTCATCTTAGTCTTGTTGTATATACATGTAGAGAAACGTTCTTTACGAAGATGAATCATAACCAAATCTCCATCTTGAAAGAGTTTAAGTCTCATGTGTTGATCTGCAATTTCTTTATATTTGGCATTTGAAACTTCAAGTTTTGTCATCACTTCTTGATGAATCTTAACTGCTTTGTCTACCATCTTATCAACTTGAACATTAGCCTTTGAAATCTTTGGTAGAACCACTAAATCAAGTACATGATTTGGTACTTTAGAATAAACAATCTCGAATGGTGTCTTTCCTATTGATCGATTAATAGAAGTATTGAACACAAACTCCGTGTGAGAGAGTAAAACATCCCCGTGTTTTTCTTTGTTGTCATCTAATTTCGCTCGAATCAAATTCCCAAGTGAACAATTTACAACCTCTGTTTTTCCATCAGTCTGCGGATGAGCAGTTGTACTATAATGCAGTTTAGTACCGAGTCTCATCCAAAGATATTTCCAAAATTATCTTAAGAAATTAGTGTCTCTGTCAGACGTTATTGTTTTAAGTACACCATGTAGACGTACTATTTCCTTAAAGAACAAATAAGCTACATTTGAAGCATCTGTCTTTTTCTTACATGCAACAAAATGTGCTATCTTGGAATATCTATCCACGACAACCATAACAGAATCATTCCCTCTAGCTGTACGAGGTAATCCCAAAATAAAATCCAAGTTAACGTCAACCCAAGGAGCTTCAGGAATGGGTAAAGGAGTATAAAGACCAGTATTTTGAATCATATCTTTAGAAGGCTGACAAACCTTTCACTTTTGAACAAATTTATGTACATCTCGTTTTAATGAAGTCCAAAAATATATTTATTCAACCAAGGAAATTTTCTTATCTTTAACAAAATGACCACCAAGACCACTTCCATGTAGTTCTTGCATTAAATGAAGCCGCAATGAACCTTGAGGAGTACATAGTCGATTATCCTTAAAAATAAAACCATCTTGTATCAAAAATCCATCTTCTCCACCATTTTTTGTTCCGCAGGTTTTCCATATATCTTTAAAGTCTTCATCATCTGGATAAACTTCTTTGATAAAATCAAAAGCTACAATTTTGTTGTTAAGAGTAACAAGAAGATGAGTACGTCGACTTAAAGCATCAGATATTGTATTTAACTTCCAACTTTTATGTCGAATAGAGAATATGTATTGATTGATGGTGTATAACCATCTATCATGAATTCTATTCACCTTAGATGATGTATCAAGGTACTTCAAAGCTTGGTGATCTGTATTGACCACAAATTATTTATGTACAAGATAAGGATGCCACTGCTTTAAATATTGAACTAAAGCAATCAATTCAAGTTCATATGTAGACCATTTTTTTCTTGTATCAGAATTCTTCTCACTATGATATGCCACGGGATGTCCCTCTTGAGATAAAGCAGCACCAATGCCAACTACTGAAGCATCACATTCGATTTCAAAAGTCTTGTTAAAATCGGGCATAGCATGTATAGTTGTAGTGCATAACTTTTCTTTTAGAATATTGAAACTCTTGTCAGATTCTTCTGTCCAAAATAATTTTTCTCCCTTTAAGCAATTTGTGAGGCCAGCAGCAATCGAACTAAAATTATTCACATGACGTCTAGAAAATGATGCTAAGACATGAAAAATACTAACATCCTTAATACACGTTGGTATAGTCCATTCTTTAATTGCTTTAACCTTATTTTTATCAACTGCAATATCGGCATCTGTTAAAACGTTGTTATCTCAAGCATGTTTGTCAATGTTAGTGATCAAAACTATAAGTCCTGATTACTAGCCAATTAGAGCTAACATCTCGGATTAGGATAGAAAGTGTAGTTGATCTCAAGACTCCATGGAAATCATCATACTAGATGAAGGAATACTCAAGGAACTGGTGGATCTTCATTGACTAAAAGGTATGTGGACACTTGAACTTATCTGTCACTCAAAAGTCTATTTATTTCCTACTCTTGAGACAAAAGTCTTTTTAGTATATAGACTTCCATTATACACGTTTGCTATTTCGAGCCGAGTTTACCTCGCCTATCTATTTCTCGAAATGTGTGTTGGTAAGCTTTCGCTTTAGATGAATTCATCTTTACCAAGTGATCAAAGTCATGTTATGTTGCAATCACTTTGAAAATTGCTCTGACGAAAAATGGTGTGTAAATAACGGCTATACATTGTTCTCTGAGAATGTGTCAATGATTCAAATGAGAGTTTAGATTACATAACCATTGGTGGATATAAGCATTATTTTGGAAACACATATATGCTTAAGTATTATTCCTTGAACCAAAGTTTGCTAACTTTGTTGATCAAGAGAAGTTAGAAGTGGCGTGAGCCAAGTCCGCGAACTGATTCCCTGAACTTGCGCAACTTCTTGGCCCGAGATTTTCTGCTGGTGTTTGCGTACTCCTTCCATGAGCTTAAGTCCGCGAACCCATTCCGCGAACTTGAGCAGGTTATATCTAAAGTCGGTTGTTCTTGAACTAATTAATGTTTAATCAAACTAAGGAATGTTATTGCAAATCGTGGATATAAAGTTCATGAACCAATTCGAGTGAATCAAACCGATTTTTCTTCAATTGTATCTTGTGTAGTTACATAAGATTTTCTTGCAATTAAACAACTATCTAACTAGTTCATTTGAGTCATTTGAACTAGTTATGATGAAGAAGAATAAGGTTGATATGAGAGTAATCATATGGCTAACCATTTGGTTGACTTGTTGAACCAAGAAATATTAATGTTTGGGTACGGTTAATAATCCCGAAATGGACATTTCATTTGTGTGTGACAAGCTAAGTTTTCGATCTAATGGTTGAAAAATATTATCTTGAATATAATAAGGTTTTCATCTAACGGTGAATATTGAATTCTTTGTTACTAATCTAACATTGATTGCAAACCCTGATTTGAAAGTGTATATAAGGGAGAACTCTAGAAACTGGGAGATTTAATCCCCACACCTTACGTGTGATACTAATTTTATAGCTAGAGTCGATTATCTGTTAACCTTTGGTTTCTTCTTCTAAACCAGGTTAACGACTTAAAGACTTCATTTGGATTATGAAGCCAGACCGCTACTACTTTTATCGTATTTGTGTGATTTGATCTTGTTGTTTCTATCGTACGAGTAAAATTGTAATAATTGGCTTGAGATTTATATCTCCAATAGGCAAGATAGAAAAGAAATCAAAAACACTTTGTCTCATCGTTTGTGATTCCATGATATCTTTTTTCGCTGCGTCAATTAAGATTATTGTGAGGTGATCAATAATACTAGGCTGTTCTTCGAGAATATAATTCCGGATTATTGATTGGTTCTTGTTCACCTTGATTTATCAAAAGACGGAATAAAAATCGTAGGTATATTCGTGGGAGACGGATTTATCTATTACCGTATACTTTTCTGTGTGATACAGATTTGTTTACTAAAGTCTTCGACTTTGGGTCGTAGCAACTCTTAGTTGTGGGTGAGATCATCTAATGGAATCAAGTGCACAGTATCCTGCTGGGATCAGAGGCGTAGGAGCATAACTGTAACTTGGATAAGTGTGAGATTGATTGGGGTTCAACTACAGTCCATACCGAAATTAGTTTGGAGTAGGCTAGTGTCTGTAGCGGCTTAATACAGTGTGTGTTCAATCTGGACTAGGTCCCAGGGTTTTTCTACATTTGCAGTTTCCTCGTTAACAAAATTATGGTTTCTGTGTTATTTTTATTCCACATTATATTTGTTTATATAATTGAAATAATACAGGTTGTGCGCTGTTCAATCAATTAGAATATCTGAACTTCTTTGGTTATTGATCTAAATTGATTGACAATTGGATATTGGTCTTTGGTACCATCCAAGTTATCTCTCTTTGCTAAAGACTCACAGATTTCTATTTGCTTGAGTAAAGATCAAATCGAGAGACTGAGATATAAACTCTTTGATATACTTTTAATCTAGATTGAGTCTTACTATCTAGTTGATTCTCTAGAAAGTACATATGAGTTTGTCCATACAGATTGCTAAGCAAAATATTGGGTGTGGTTGTTAGACCCCCGCTTTTTCAGCATCAGAAATAACATAACCCAAGAAAGTGACTTTTCATGAAAGAAACGTACACTTCTTAAGATTTGCATATAACATATTGTCAACAAGTACTTCGAAAACCTTAGATAGATGTATAAGGTGTTCATCCTCATTACGAATTCAGATTAAATATCATCGAAATAAACGACAACAAAATGTCCAAGAAAGGGTTGTATTACCTGATTCATTAGACGCATGAAAGTACTATGAGCATTAGATAAGCCGAAAGGCATTACTATCCATTCATACAGTCCTTCTTGAGTCTTAAAAATTGTTTTCCATTCATCACCAATACGTATGTGAATATGATGATATCCACTTCTTAAATCAAGTTTAGTGAAAACTTTTGCACCTACTAAGATATCAATCATATCATCAATTCGAGGGATAGGAAATCAATAAGGAATATTGATTTTATTAATAGCTCTACAGTCGATGCGCAATCTCCATCCATCATCTTTCTTACTTACTAAAAATGCTGGACGTTAACAAGGGCTCTTACTTAGCCTTATTATACCCTTTTGTAATAATTCATTTACCTTTCCTTTGAAGAATTTCATGCTCAATAGGACTTAAATGGTAATGAGCAATATTTGGTAAAGAAGATCCTGACATTAAATCAATTTGGTGTTGTAGATCTCTCAATGGAGGCAAGGAAGTAGGTAATTCATCAGGAAATAAACTCTTGTATTGTCTAAGCAATGGTTGTACATTTTGTAGAATGTCCACTTCAGGTTTAAGGTCTTCATGAGAACTTAGTGTATGAGAAAGTAGAGACTTGACTATAGAAGCCACTAAGGCACTAATTTCTCCATCACTGTGTTCTTTATAAACAGCTAAAGTTTTGGAAGGAACCAAAATCTTCTTCTTCACATCTTTATAAAAGGTATACATGTTCTCAAAACAGTTATTAAATGCACGTATATCATACTGTCACGGTCTTCCAAGAAGTATATGTGCTGCTTTCATATTGATCACGTTGCACAAGACTTCATCTTCATACCCAATGAATAAAAACATAACAAGACGCTGATGTGTAATATCTTGAGAAGAAGAATCATTTACCCAACCAACGTAATAGGGTTGAGGATGTGGAATCACTGGTAAACCCAAATTCTTAACTACATCATCTGCAATGTAGTTATCCATACTACCACTGTCTATAATCATGTCAACTATTTTTCCACCAAGAGAACATTTAGTCCTAAAAAATACTATTACGCTGAGAATGAGAAGGTTGATAAAGTAGTAATGTTCGTATCACACCAATGTAATGACCTCAATACATCTATCCAACTTCATATGCTTCAATAGTCTCATCAACATCAGATTCTTCCGATTCCCGTACAGTATCATTAACCAAACCATTGTATTTGTGTAAATCCTCTTGACTACCTTGTACCAAACCATGAAATCTACGACATTATGAAGAAGTATGACCTGGTAATTGACATTTATTACATTTTTCTCCTCTAAATTTAGCATAGGGATTCAAATTTTTTTGTGGAGGAGGAAAAGATGTTTGGTTTTTATTTGGGAAACAGGTATTTGAAGTGTTACTTGGTAAGGAAGTAACAAACTGGGATTTTTGTGTGGGATGAAATTCAGCTGGAATAACAAGAATAAGTGAAGTATTCTTTGGTGTAGGAGAATTAATAAAATTGGTAGATCGAAATTGTTGTCTATTAGGGATATCATCTTGCTAAGAAGAGCTCTCACTGTAATTATTGTATAAATAAGAGGTTTTGAGGTTACCTTGATATTTTGGATTTTGTTTAAGAGAAAATATCGCAGAACTAAGAACTCGTCGTCAATGTATATGACTTGTTGAATATCTTCAACCATGTTGTAAGCTGTTTGAGTCATTCCTTCTTGAATCACTCGATTCAAACCTTCGATAAACCTTGCTACAAGTTTTTCTTCACTTTTATTAAGCTCATTACATGTTATTAAGTTGTAAAATTCAGAGACATACTCTTTTACTAACCTTGCACCTAGTCGACAAGTTTGAAGCTTAATAAAAAGTTGTTGTTTGTAGTCTTTTGGAAAGAACTTATCTCTTATGAGTTCCTTCATTCTTGTCCATGACTTTACTGGTGGTTTACCAAAATTCTTGTGATCTTCACCCACCTTAGACCATCATGCAGCAACTCCTCCTTTGAGTTTGTAAGCTACTAGTTTCACCTGGATTCATTCTGGTACATCCATAAAGTCGAAAAAAGATTCAACTTCATAAAACCAGTCTAGTAACTCTTCTATTTTGAACCTACCACTGAACGTAGGAAAATCAGCCTTCATTTTGAAATCAGGTAGAGATCCAGAAGAGTTTTGATTTGTTCGTGTACGTCTTTCTCCATCTCAATATCTTCCTAGATATTCCTCAGTGTCATCTTCACTATGCTAAATTGAGGGTTAGCAAATTTCTGGTGAGATTGATAGCTTTCTGTTTCATACTATCTAGTATGATGATTTTTTTAACTCCTTTTGTGGTACGGATGTTACGGGTAGAATTATATTTCTTTTCTTCTCTTGAAGCATACTTTTTTCTTGAATTTTTTTCTTTATTCCTATGAGTTGTTTTCATTATCATAAATTTTTTCTTTTCCTGATTTTCTTCCACCATCAGAATTTTCTTTGAGATTCATATTATTTTGCATCTTCTAATTGTATACTTGCAACATTCTTGTCAAGTTGATCTAGTCTATCTGTAACTTTTGCAACTAACTAAAGAACCTTTATATATATATAAATTAGGGTTTGAATTGCAGAAGCGGTTGAGGATCTGTTTTGAGATAAGAATCTCAGGCTTGATGCCACTTAATGTAGCACTTGTTAGAAGAAAGCAAAACGGAGTTTGCTTGAGATGAGAATAGACGAAAGAGGTGAGAAAACAGATGAAATAAAACAAGGTTTTCTGAGAAAAGATAATAGGTGACTCAAACTGAATTATATTGAATAATTTGATAATAATAATTGTGTCTTCACAAATGAAAGAAGCCTATATATATATAAGCTTAAGTAAAAGACTAAAAAGAGAGACTCCAAAAAAAAAATATCAAAACACTAAAACAGAAAGTGCTTAACTTGATAAACAAGTTGAGAAGATTCTAAAAGAATTAGAGATCTTCCATATCAAATTATCTCTCGTTTTTCTTGCGTAAACTATAAATTTCTTTAGGTGATGTTCTTTTTTTTATTGATTTTGTTTGTTTTAACTTTTATCCTTTAAAAAAAAAATCTATGGTAAATTGTCTATTACGAACTAAATAGTTGTTGAATTGAAATGTGAAAGTGCACTTAGGAATTTGCATAGATAATTAGACATGTGAGGTAACTTATTTCGAAAACGTTATACAAGTTAAACGGGTTCTTCATTTGTTTTATTTAATAACAATGCTAGTGATATAAAAAAAACTAAAACATACTTGAAAAACAACCAAATGGGTATTCCTTTTAGCTACAACATGCGGGGGATTTTACTAAAGAAAGTCATGCGAAGTAGAGCATGTCGAATTCGAGAATCATAAATATGGAATATGTAATTGAAAGTTCCAAACCATAAAGATGGGGATTGAAGTGTCAAAGGAAAGTGTATACAATGTTGTTATATCTAACATTAATGTGGAACTTAATAAAGAGCTGACCTTTTTGGGGATAAAACAGAATGTCTAGATACATCCCGCATTGAAGATGATGATGCAAAATTTGTAACAACATAAGATATTATGGACAAGCAACAACATCTTTCGTTAATAATATTTACAGATTCATTTATGAATTATTACGATCATGTGATCCAAGCATTCATGTATTGTCGATATTTGGTATACACATAAGCGAGTTCAATATTAGGTTTGAATAATATTAGAAACATGATATAATAATAAAGAAAATTGCATATCAATGCACGGATGCTCTACAAATAATAAACATTGATATGGTTATCTTATACTAAGTTTGGATCATAGAAAACAAGTAACAACATGTTAAAATCTTATCTTCTAAAGAGAATAAATTACATATGGACTAAAATTAATTCCGAAAAAAATAAAAAGTGAACTTAACCATTATTTATTGTTTGATTAGCAAACCTTATGTTGAATAAGCATGAAAAAAGGAAACGATATATCAAAACAAACATTGAAATCAAGCCTTATGTTGTATGAATTAGCAAGCCTTATAAATTTAATAATGATGAATGGTTTACCATGACAATGATACTTACAAGTGAAATTCATTGAATATGGTTGGAGACGCATTGGGATTAAGATATATGACAATTTCATTATATGTTCAAACACTCCAAAAAAAATAGTAAGCATCTAAATTCTTTACTTATATTAAATTAGGTAGTTAACAAAATTAAAAACATGTTGAGTCTTCTCGCTTCCAAATTGAATTGTCTCATAATTAACTAAATATTGTAAGATGTAAAAATAAACTTATTAGACATTATTAAGTATTGAATTAAAAAATCCTATATTGAATAGCCATGGATGAAAGGTAATATACCATGATACAAGGTTGATCCCTCTATATCTACACATAAAAATACGATCATCTATTGTATGGTTCCTTGGGTCTTTGACACTTAGCATATTCCGCGTAAATACATTATACTTTGACTGTCATTATCTTGCACGAGTGATGTTCACGGCCAAATACAAATTGTATAATTTAATTATTTAAGAATCAACAAGTAAAAATGAACCTAGGAAAAAAATTTAAGAAAATCATCAATAATGATATATTGGATAAAAGAAACCGGATTATATCTATGAGGATACCTGAATAATAGAAGCATATTAATGATATTTTAAAGCATTTTAACAGAACATGCCCAACTAAAAACTTTTTGTTTAACACCTAAGACTACATGAGATATGACACTACCTGAGATAGGACAAGAACACGGGCTGACAAAGTTGAAACAATATCAAAAATTAGACAAAGACTAGAATGACATCGCGTTTAGACAATTTTTTTGATTAGATGATACTGGCGAAATCAACAATGCATGAAAGAATGCTGCAACTGATCTACTCTCATTTAAAATAAAAATGTTTGAAGCTTATTTACCGGAGAAAACTTTCAAAGAAGATTCATAGTCTAATGAGGGGTCGGATGCAAAAGAGCTGCATGGACATCTTTGCGGCGTTAAAAAAATATAAAATTTTCGGTTCCCAGATATTGTTTTGCACAAGAGAATACTAAAAGAAATAGTTGGGGAAGTGGTTTCATTCCTAGGAAAATAAGTAACAAAACAGATATATACAGAGCATGATAACATGGTCTTTTTCCGAACCATGGATATAAATATTATTACAAAGATGAACGAAAGTAAAAAAAAAAACATATGAATATGGTAATTCGATATAAATTCAAAGACTAGAAGAAATAAAATATGATTAAAAGGTAATGTCGTGCTACGTTTAACGTTAAACTTTATGGTTGTTTTCATGTCGTTTTTTAATCAACATACATTACTGTTTTTTATTTTGGTTGAATGTGATGTATATACCAATGCAGACTACAATAGGTATGAATATGTACTTATCTAGGGATTTTAAAAAAATATTTGGAACTATTGATTTACTCTTTGAAAATAGTTAATTTTTTTCATCTGGAATTTCGTTAATGAGTTTCTACAAATTTTTATATAAATTCATATTATTTAATGATTTTATTTTGTTGGTTAGTTGCTCGCATTATTTCCATATTATTTTTTTTTAGTATAAAACATTTTAACACATATCTTCTTTGAAGATAATACTAATAAAGACCTGGAATAACAAGAGTTACAAAATACATGTTGTTTCAAAGGTTAACAATGAAACTACAATCAAATTTTGCGGCGACTGGTGAAATCAATCATATGCAGCCGACAATACAACTGACTGAAACAGTTAAAACAATTCCTAAAGGGACAACTCGGGAAAGTAATAGTTAGCTTAGTCACAGTTTGATGACATCAAATCTTAATTTGGAGCTGCAAGCTCTTCAATACTTGCAGGTAATGCTCCCTTAATGAAGGTTAGCCTAGAAGACCATAAAAAATGTAGCACGCTTTCTTTTTCCTAAAATTGCCACCTGCAGAATCACAAAGTATTAGTCCATATATTTTGGCATACTAGTTAAATAGTCACATGAAGAATTGTAGAGGATCGAGATTTTTTTGGTCACGAAGAGCAAAGGTGGTTGTCACAATCTCTACCACAATTGCATTGATTGGGGTAACCTTCAAAGAAAACTACTTATTTTGTAAATTGATCATTCTCCCCAATAGGTAGAGAACTAGAATTTGCCACAAAATTACAAAGTCAATTATCATATGTCATATTGACAATGACAATGGAAATGAAATATTTCCATGGAAAAATTTCGGGCAAAACCAACATAGTTAAAGCAATATCCAGGCAAAGCAAAACCATGAATGTGAATTGATTAAGAAACAGAACAGGCCAATAACAATATAAAATTATTCCAACTAAAAAGACAAGGAAAATAGAAACTAAGAACTTCATATTCAATCCTAATCCACTCTAGAGTAACAAATAGAAGTAAAACAACCAAAAGTATGTAAATAAAGAGAGGCTTATTACCTTTTGACTACTCACTGAGGTAAACAAATGGAAAGCTCGCAAAATAAATTGAGATTAAAACTTGAAAATATGTCGAATTCCCGCTCCATGAGAACTTCAAACAATTTTTTGGTCATGTGTTGGTCATGTGTTGTGAACATATCGAAAAAGCTTTCACAAGTAAAAATTTTCTTAACGGAGCCAACCACCGTTACCATATCTCCATACACTACTTCTCTTGTTAAATTTCTCCGGGTCAAGCCACTTGACCTTTGACCTATATACATATGTAGATACACATCTAGGTTAAAGCAAGTTACATACACATACAAATAAGAAACATATCAAAGTTTATATGAATCTTACCCTTTGACTCCTTTAACAGTCGTCTCAGTCTCAGCACCAATGGCCATGTGATATGTTTTTCTGAGAGTAGAATTCTTGAAATAGGGGTTCGGATCAAAAATGAATTTTAACGTGAAATCCTGTCCTATCTTACAACACTTGATATCTTTAAGATATTTTAGAGCAACTGAGTCTCGCTTAGTGATCTGAAACGAGTTATAAAATTTAAACCAAAAACTTCACTAATTTATTTCAACTAAGATAGAAGTGTTAGCTTTTATGGTTTATCAAAAACCCTTATTTAGTTTAGCAAAACCGAATGTTTAGGAGTTGATTTTATAACAAGAAATAACTTTACCATTTTCTTTATGAAGACATCTCCTATCATTGCTTTGAACCAAAATGAAGGAACTTCAGCCGGACCTTTGAGATATGCAGACATCTATGAAAAACTTCAAGAAACCTAATTTAGAACAAAACTAATAGTGAAGGTAAATCAAATGTAAGATCTATCTAAAGTTAATGTAGCATATATGATACATAAAACTTTTTACTCATCTTCCAGACTAGCACTAGTCTTTTGCATTTAACTAGTAATACCTACATTCATCTTCTTATTCTTCGTTAACCCTTTTCATATTAAAAAGTTACAAAGACAGAAATATAGAATAATAAGAGCATCATCAATAGAGGGTGAAAATATTTTTTTGAGGGTGAAAATGACCTTATATGAAACTAAAACTTAGGTATGGCTTGGGCTAATAAACTGAAGCCACATCATGGGAAGAGAATCCGTCATTTCAAATGCGAAAGGCCATACGTAAATTTAAGTGAAACATGGAATGGACCACTCATAATCCTAAACATGGAATTTAATTTTTGTTGATACAGATTTGGGGAAAGGTGATAAATAAATAACCTCGCTAATAAAAATAAATTAGTCTTTAAAGCCCATACGTGAATTTAAATAAATAATAACTAAATTTCATATAAACATATATATAAACAATTCAAAATACTTCATCCAATTAACAATGTTCTTCTAAGAAGTAAGTTATTCTAAAAAAATGATCAAAAATTTATTGTTATTTCTTTTCTCCTAAACTAAGATGCCTTCCATCCTTTTTTTTTTTGTAAGACATGTATAACTTCCGAGATATTTTGATTTTGTTGTAGCAAAAACTGTTTTATGATGACCACTGCCAGAAATGCCTCTTTTGACGACATATTTGGTATGACAATACTATCATCTAATTAAACATCATTCTCATAATTTATTACTAACTCGATGGTTTCTTCGTCTATAGGAGATCTCATAACGACATCGTTTCTGTTGAATAAGTTCGGAAAATGCATCCATCGCATTTCTATAAAACAATGATATAAGTTAACTCTTAAGTATCTTTTTCTAATTGGTCAACTTTTGGTTTGGAAATATCACAATTATATAAGTAAAAAGATAAAAGTCTTTCTACATAAATAAATGTTCATTTATCAATCGATAAACAAATAACCTAACTAAACAAATATTTTTACCGATCCGAAATATATTTATTTATCGAGATTAGACCGTACATGCCAAATAAAATTGAAGGGAAGACACTCACAAATATTTTTAATTAAATATACCAGAAAAACAAACAATCGTTGCATCGCAAATTTGAATCCTTAGATCATGAGAGGAGGTCGGTCGTTTTTTTTCTCTTTCTTATTTTAGACAAGAGAAGATGTCGGTCAGAACTCACGAGTGTATATGGCAGGTTTCAATCAAGTACTTTAATATTTTATGTTAATTTCCTTGAATAATTTATTGGACGTATCTCTCACTGCTTTTCCCTCTGCATGCATGGAAACAGACCTCACTCAACGAGCGAATCAACTTAAATTTTTTTTATCACTATTTAAAAGTCTTCACCGGAAAAAAATGTTTTTATACAAATCTTAGAGTCATAATCACCAAAAGTAACATGCCAACATCTCCTCACCTCACTTTGTCTCCGGAAGATTTCTTTCTCACTCAACAATAGCTTCTCGGCGATGATAATCACTGTTTAGCAAAAAAAAGAAAAGTGGTGCATGTTGAATGTATTTTTGTTCTTTATGAAAATCGTTACTTGTTATAAATGATAATGGCGTTATTTAGAAAAGAAAAAAAATCTCAAGGTTTGACCGTAAAATGATAATGGTGTTGCTAACCGGTGTTGAACTGGAATATTGGATAGACCAAGAAAATCATCTTCGAGCACATAACTTAAATCTGCTACAATGTCATGCAACATATTGGCAACATCGGTCTAGAATCCAGTGGATTCAATCAGAGGACAACAATACAACCTTCTTCCACACAAAATCCACCATACACCGAAGTTGCAATAACATCCAACAGTTGCAAGATCAACAGAATAATTAGGTCAGCGATAAAGATCATGATATTCATATAATACTTGACCATTTTACTGATCAACATATAGGCACAAGTACAATAATAGATTAGGGGATTTTTGCATAGGTTACACTTCGATTATCTTCAATACAGTGTTCACAACTCACGCAAGAAATATCTATAGCAGAAATCAAATACGCTCTATTTTCCATCAATTTGAAAACGTTCCAGGATCTGATGGGTATACTCTTAATTTTTTCAAAGTTTTTTGGTAGACAACACATCATCAGCTAATAACTATGGTTTGCAGCTTCTTTAACAACCTAAACATTCATCCACTCATAAACCATACCAATATAACCCTCATCCAAAAAATAGATCATCGAACAAAACCTTCCCAATTTAGACCAATCAGCCCGTATAATGTTGTTTACAAATTAATCTCAAGAATCTTAGTAAATCGCATTTGTCGGCTCCTCCCATTTTTTAGTCAGCCCGTATCAGAGTGCTTTCTTCCCACAAAGATCCATACATGATAACTTAGCCGTTGCTGGAGAAAATTTCCGTCACATTAAATATTCTGCTCTAACCAAAGATCCTAAAATATCTCTTACAATGGATATCAAGAAAGCTTATGATAGCTTAGAATGGGGATTCATCAAAAATTCATTTACAAAAATGGGATATCCAACCATATTTGTAGATTACATCATGCTATGTATCACTTCGGTTACTTACCAAATTAACATAAATGGTACCCCACACTGATACATCGCCTCTACCAGAGGTATCAGACATGGAGACCTGATATCCTCTTATATTTTCATATATAATATGTGCAGAAATCCTTTCAACAAATTTTGGAAACCTAGAAGCACAAAATCTTGTAAGGGATAAACATTTGACACGAAGTTCCACATGTCCTGCATTTGATGTATGCAGACGAACTTCTAATCACTTATAAGGCATCACGGGAAAACAGTAACCACCTCCAGAAATGATTTCAAGCTTATAACTCTTCAGCGGGTCAGGAAATCAACACAACAAAATCTACAATAATACATCACCTAAGACTGCAACAATATCAGGTGGATGAGATCAAACAATTCTTTGAAATGCCAACATCTACAACATCGCCAATATACCTGGGAGTATATTTAAAACACATAAGAATATCCAGTCACATTTTTTAACCACTCCTTCAACGGTTAGCAAGAAAAGCTCAGGGATGGATGCCTAAATGTCTTAATCAAAAATAAAGGTTAGTACTGATCAAAACCTCATTAATACCTACTTCCAACCACCTAATGCAAACACAACTATTCCCCACCCACATTCACAAACAAATAGATCTTATAGCTAGGAATTTTTTCTTAGGGCATGATTTTTCAGTAGAAAACTTCACCCTTTATGATGGACCAGATTAAACAAACCAATAGCGAGGGAAGGTCTCGATATCAGGAAAAGTAGCCAACAGAATAAAGGCTTATTGATGAAGAGAATATGGAATATCCACAGCCAACCCAATTCCATTTGCTCCAGACTATATAATAAGAAATATCTGCAAAATAAACCGATTTTTCAAGGAAATACTTCAAGTCCTTCCTCATCTAGTCCACGGTAGAAACAAATGTCATATCTAATCCTTACAATACAATAGTTTGTATTCCATCAAATCGGAAACAGTTTAGACGCTCCTATCCAAGCAAATTGGATTCCTCAAGTACAAAATATTGACCCCATTCTCAGCTACCCAATCCAATCAGTAGAAGATCTCATTGACCCTAATACCCGCACCTGGAATCATGATCAATTGAATCACCTAACACTAGATGCAATCCAACACATTATTAATATCCTCATTCCTCAAAGCATGCCTCAGGACAAGATCCTTTGGACACACTCAAAATCTGGAAAATACACAACTGTCACTGGCTACAACTGTCTAACTCAACAGCACAACCATCAAAACTTAAATCCCTTACCACTAACCAAATTCCTGTGGGAATTACCCTGTCCACCAAAAATTTAGCTTTTCTTGTGGAAAGCTATAAATGAAGGTATGCCAAACTATTCCATTTACACCGAATCAATCTTACCAACTCCAACCAATGCCCATGTTGCATAGTGAACAAGAAACAGCGGAACACATGCTTATCCACTGCCTAATAGCAGCAACTTCCTTGAACAACCTGTTATCTTCTCTATCAACAACTCAAACCAACATATTCTCTCACATCTCCATACACAACCAATCAACCATTTATCAGATTTTACTACAATCTAGACATACCCAATCAATAACTACTTTCTGATTTCTTTTCTGGACCCTCTGGACATCCAGAAATGATTTGGTTTTCAACCAACACCATACAACTCCAGATAGCATTCTGGCATAGACATGGAAGAAACAACAAGAATTTGAATGGGCAAAAAAGGTAATACCTCCATTTTTACCTGGAGATCCACACGATACATCCACTACAATAAATACCAGATCAACAACAACAATACTAGCAGGATAGAACAGACCGTAATTGGACTGCGAGGGGACATCCAGGAATGGCGAGCGCAGGATTTATTTGCAGGGATTCGGGTTCTCAAGTTGTGACAGCTCTCGCCCAACCTCTGGGAATAACTACGGCTCTAGTAGCTAAAACATGGGAAATTATTTTAGCTTCAAGGAAGTGACGGAAAGACAATGGCAAAAGGTTATCTACGAAACAGATTCGGAAAAATTGATGCGCTTCATAAAAGCCGACACAGAAGCCCCATGGTATATTGAAGAAATGGTTTCCGAAATAAAGCAGAAAATAAGACAAATTCCATAATGTGTCATTCAACACGACTATAGAAAAGGGAATCAAGCAGCAGATGGTGTAGCAAATTACGAAGCTGATAGATGCCAGGATGGAAATATGTCGACAACAATATGGGACCAGGAAATCCCACGTTTTACCAGCCAAATTATTTCAGATGACTCAGTGGGTACAAGATATCCACGTGTAATTTCTTTCTAGTTCTGTTCTTTGTTTTCATGCTTCAAAAAAAAAGGTAATTTCATTGCTCAAAGCAGTGGCAGTAAGGAATGTTGAAGAGGCGGGAGATTTGCTCTTTTGGAAGCAATTCAGTGGGCAAAGGAAAAATATTGGAGAAAGTTTGTATTATTAGTGACTCTAAATTAGTTGTTGAAACTTTGAACTTAGATAGTAACTAGTTATACTGGTATAATAAAACAGTCATAGATGACTGTAAAACTCTTTTTCCTAGTTTTCAATTTGCTCAATTAAAATTTCTAAAACGAAATCATATTATTCTAGCTGAAAGACTAGCAAAAGATCTAGAATCCCAGGGGAATGGTGGAAAAATGTCCGAGAATTCCTCAATTGCTCTATATAATAGTTTCTTTTAACAATAAAATTGTTTTCTTAGCAAAAATAAAATAAAATGATAATGGTGTTAAGAACCTTAAACCTATACCGTCAATTGTTTTCATAACCCTGCCATTTATCTTCGTTTTGACGGTTTTTCAGAGAAGGAGGGACGGATGATAGCAATCGAAACTCCTCATCGGTGAAGTCAAAGGTCACAACTTTGTTATACCAAATCCGATAGATAGCAAAATCTCTTTACATGCAGAGGTTCCCAAATACAAAGGTTCGGATTGGGCGTCCTCAGCTTTACATGCAGAAGCAAAATCTCTTTTAAAGGCTTTAACATGGTTAGAAGACAACATTCTCTCCAGCGTCTGTATTGCTACAGATTGTAAAGTTCTATCAGATTGCATTAACAAAAAAGAAACTACAGTATCCTGGGTAGCGGAAAACACTATAGAAGAAATTACCTCCGTTCTTGACAAATTACCACAAGCTAAGGTAACCTTTATTAACATGGAACACAATACAACAGCGCAAAAGAAGCAAGAACACGAACACTATAACACATGTCGACACATTTGCAACAAGTGCAGAAAGAATCTTTTCTTATGTGTATGCAAAAAATGAAATTATAGAACTTACGTATTATATTGCTTAATTAATATATTATCTCTTCCTATCAAGACATAAAAAAAAAAATCCGCTAAATAGCATCATTTGCATAGGTATCCCTACCCCCTCACCACACGGAACTCTACGTATCATCGCTCTCCACCAGCAACCACTTTAATTTCGACAGCAATATAATTCCAACTTAATTTATTTTGCTTGAGATTTATTTATTTATCAAAAAATTCTGTACGGCACTGAGCATACAGATTTAGATGATCCTTGGACTAACACACCAAAATGTAAGAAAATCTAGCTAGTTTCAGAGAAAAACTTTGGTGGATTGCTTTTCTACAATGCAAGACCTTGTTATGATTCCTAAAATAACACTGAATCAAAAAAGGGGAAATCATCTAAACTAGGGAAACAAAAAAAAAGAAGGAAATTTGCTTGCTGGCTGGTATTCAGACTTGGCGCATAATACAGGTCGCCGCTGAAGCATTATTGGTGAATATGATGATTAGAAAGGAGATCCTCAATTGCGGAACTAGCTAGGAGACTATGTAGGGTTAAGCTTAAACCATTCAACAGAATTATCAACTATAAAAACTTCCTTGCCAGTCCTTTGTGGTAATCATACGGGTCCTTAAACACGAACACCTTTTGTATCCCTCACGGGGTGTTTCTTCTTCCCTTTTATGGGGTGTTTTTCACTTGCTTCAGGGGATTTCGTATTCCATTTCTTCTTCCTTTCTACTTCGATCCAACCCTCAGTTCCGGGACTTGCTTCAACAGCTTTCCCATTTTTCATTTCCTCAAGTGGTGTTTGCCCTGTAGTTGAAACCACTACAGTTGCATTAGCAATTGAGTTGCCGGCGCTAATTGCTTTATTATTATCGCCTACACTAGAGTTGACTACATCATCACCACCCTGACCTTTTTCTGCCACTGATTTTACTCCCATAGCACTAGTAGATAAAACAGCTTCAGTCCCAGCATTTGAAGTTATGTTTGAGTTACTTCCATTTGCTACCATTACATTTGCATTTCCATCCCTTATATCCCCTGAAATATTGTTCCCTGCCCTGTCTCCATCATTTGAGGTATTTCCAGTTGAAGACTTGGAAATTGCAATCCCAATCCTTTCATCTAAGTTGTAGGCGTCCTTCAACAGAATGTCTACTAGTTCATCTGTATAATCCTTTGGTTCTTCCATAACCCACCTGTCAAAACGATAGCCATGGTACAGTGAGTTCGATTTTACCAGTTTTGCCAGATAACGCACAGCTTCATTCTTCCCTGAATCCCATTCAAAAGTTGAGGGACCTCGCTTTCTTTGGAGTGTTTCGATGTGAGGCACCAAATTTCTCACGTAAACCTCTTTCAAATGAGGGACAGTTTTCAACGTACATACCGCGCAAACAGTAATGACCGTTTTGCTGTTGCAACGGCAACCGTCAGAGGCAGCCTTCCTGAGAAGCTGAGCAACTAATCTGGAATTTCACAGCACAGTAGGACTGGAACAGCCATGTTTCGTAGCAAGATTGAGACCATCCTCCAATCCCTTCAACACGTGATGAAGATACGATAGTCCATACCGTGTGAAGTTGGCTGAAGCAGCTATTGGCATTGCAGACATGTCGCGTACAATAACTGTGTGTCCTCCGAAACCTTTTTGTTTATTATAGTAACCGTACACATGGACCAAAATATTCTTGCTTTCTTTTGGCCAAGTCTTCTTCCAAATATCCTTAGGGGGCATGCTTAACTTGAGAGCATCCACCCCTTCAGCAAGTTCAGAGTCACACTTGTCATCCTGCAAAACATCCTTGTTGTTATAACGTCATCCAAGTATATACTGTAAGATGATAATGTTTAGCCGTGCCAGGTTTCTTTTTATTTAAAGGTGATTTTTCGTTTCCATCTCATAAGAGACATGAGGTCCCAAGAGCAGTAAAAAAGTTGGGTACTCAAACTTTTGTGTAGGCTACATACCGTGAACTTTCGCTCGTCGCGAGTTAAATGCAACAAAGTGGGTGCTACATGCGCACTACAGGAAACCTGGAAATATATATAATATAGTTCAAAAGACAGAACATGATTTACTCCAAACAAACTAAGAAAATTGAGCTAACGGATAACTATTTTAGTATCATGAACCTCGACTGTGTGCTCCCCGACAAGAAATTGAACCCTCTGGGGCACCATTTTACTGCTATTATCATGTTCTTCTGTTCCCCAACCATACATCTGAAAGGAAAGAGCACGTCAGACAGATTATTACAGGTACAACTTTCTTCTTGGAAAACAGGTAACAAGCAAGACCACTTTGTACGAAACACGTACAAAAATCAATGCAAGTGTCCTTATGTCTCTATGCAAAGGCACATTAAGCAAATAGAACTGTAGCATAAGCCACTGCAGATGTATATATGTTCCCAGTTAGACCAAACTACGAAACTGGAAAACATAATAACTTCATGGTGAATGCTGTGCTTCACATTTGACACAACAAAATATTTTGATATCTAAATCTAATTCCTATTTGGATTAGAGACTCTTGTAAGGACTATGTTCAATGATTTTCTAAGTCAAATACAGCATTATTCATACGAAGTTGAGAAGCAAATTTAAACTTCGATTTCCCATCTAGAAAAAGTAGATTAATGCTATGTATTGCAAAAAGTAACAGCAATGATGCACTACTAACAGAAAACTTTATAACATCAATTGTGCTGAAGGCACAAGAGATATACACATTGATAATCTCTCCCGAAGGCAGGGGAGGTGTGGCACTGAGTGTTATAATCTAATAAAACACACATTATATGCACCCATCACTTTGCTTAACTGAGAAACCGGGACATTTTAGGAAATTGATATTAAATTCTCAGTACATACCACAGTGATTCAAGGCAAAGGAGTGAGAAGAAAAAGAAAACTTCAGATGTCGTTCTGTTTCCATATTCATAATTTAGTTTTAAAATTTGTCACACATACCATTCTCATATGATAATACTTCACCAATTACTACAAACCTCCAGTGAAACTACGTCACATGACAGTTTATGTAAATATTGTACCATATAAATAAAACTGAAAAATGCCGAGTATAAATTTCTAGTACTCACCAGTTCTGAATTTGGTACTCCTCGTTCACTGATAGCTGCAGAGATATCTTCATTCAGGCGTTTAGTCTTATCTTCATCACATGTATCATCATTTTCAGAGACATAGTTCTCTTCCTCTGAGTAACAATAGTCGATAGAGGAGATACAACTTTCGTCTATGTCAAGATAACTGCCAGAGGAGTCATATCCGCCTTCATTATCAGAATTATTCCCGCTGCCTCCTCGAGACGTATCTTCATCGTCATACATACTGTAGTAAATCAAGAGGAAAAGTGAGACCATCAAGAAAGACATAGAAAGCAGCAGCTAATACTAACATGACTCAGTTCATAAAACATGAGCTACTACAGTAGTAGAATTGACCCAGCTTCAATGTTACATACATATGCACGACTGGTCAGTGTAAATTACATAAAAACAACTTAATCAGGGTTTTCACTATCTTACATATTTTGAAGAAACTAAGGGGAGAAAATTTCATGTCCTCTCTCAAGAGAGTTTAATAACAAGACTGATTGTGATCAATTCTGGACCCTGATTTAGAATAGCCACAAAAGTAGGGTACAAGTAATATGCAATAGAAAACATTAGTTTTATTGCTTTAGAGTAGGAAGTTTACAACGTTTACCTTTTAGGATTTTCTGCCCTAGGTGTTGTTTCTTCCTTCCTCCTAATTTGTTTTCTGCTAGTATGTCTCTAGTCTTCTGCCTGTAACCCTCTACAAGCACTCTAGGTAACTATTTATATGAAGTCTATGGTAAAACCAGTCATAGTCAGATTAGGCAACCCCCTTAGTTTTGGTAACCTTCTAGGAATAGAAGTCTACTTCTAGAATTAGAGAGTAATGCACAATTCTATTTTGAACCTAGGAATAGGGTATTCTAATGGGCACCTAAAAACAGACCAGATTGATACAATCAAAATACATAGCCTTAGCTTTCCTGGCATATAAGCTAACCTATCTGCACAACTAACTTATATCTAAACAAAAACAGCAGCAACATTGGATTTGATCTCCTCCTCTACAAGTAAGTGCAGAGCCTTAATAAAGCAGTATCATTAAAAAAAATCAATCAATCAAAGCTCAAACGAAGAAAATTCAGATAAATTGCCGAGAGGAGACATAGATATTTACCGGAGAAAGTACAATGATTTCAAACCCAACTCTATTTCTCTTTTCTCGTGATATTTTATACTAAACCCTAGGACAGATTGAGATGCAAGCCCGGTCCAATCAATCTTCTAAAGAAGATGCGGTTATATCTTATGATTAAGGAAAATTTCTTGTTTGGTCCTAAGCCCATAAGGTTATTTATAGCAGGGTCCAACTAGATTTTACTCTTATTCTAAGGTCCAAAGTTATTTGAAAACATGGAAATGACTAATATACCCCACTGGTTAAGTAGGTGTGAAGTAACATACTTTTACCAAATCGGGATTTTATTTATCTGGAGGTCCAAATTTAATTAAAACATATAAAGGACCATAGATTTGAGTACATAACTGCTACACTGTTTACAAATTTGAGTACATATTTGCTACACTACTTAGGAATCTGAGTACTCCTCAATTCACTTTACTTTATTGCAGCACCAGCACCTCTGCAGTCAACCATTCACCACTGCCTTCAGCTCCATCTTCTCAGTAATCTTCTATCTTGCTGCATCACAATCTTCTTAGCTTAAACCACAACTGCAACAGCTACATCAACACCATTGTCATTTCAATTCATCTGCAACACAGACTTGTTCTTCTTCCCCGTTTAAACAGCACTACCATCTTCATACACCCATTGAGACGAACATCTCATCCACTAATTTTGTTCACAGTAATCACCACCTATAATTCCTCCTCTATCTCATATGTATCTTCAGTTTACATCAGCAACCCAACCTTCTATGTTCCTCCAAATCCATTTGCAGCACACCTTCTTTCAAACACACATCACAACCAATTTGTAACTTCATCAAGACCACCACCAATTTCACAAGCTTGCAAATCTGAACCAACAACAACTCTTGTTCCTATCATTCAAAATCTGTCATTTCTTGCAATAAGTTCTGAACTGCAGCTTCAGATCATCTTCATATCCAGTTCTAATACTGAATCAAACGTAACAAAGAGCATCTATTTCGGTATTTCATATACGTACTGAATCAAACATAACAAGGAGCACTTCATATCAGTATGCGATATATGTACTGAAGATTCATGAACTACAAATCAATAGTATGACAACAACAGGTGACAGATCTATGAAAAATAAGAGAATCGAAAGACATATTACAGTATTTCACATAAGTACTGAAGGGTAAGACTAAAAAAGGAGCAAAAACACGGCAAATAGCACTTCCTATCAGTATTATACATACATACTCATGGATCGAACCAAAAAAATTGGGAAAACTTCAAATAAAACAAAATTAGAAGAGTTTTGTATCAGTACGCCATATATGTACTGTCAATTCGTACACGAAAAACAACTGTAACAAACCTAAAAACCATAAAAGCGTCAATCAAATCGATTTGATTATCAGAATACAATCAAAAAAACAAATCAAAAGAAGAAAAACCGAACAAAATAATCAAACAAGATGATTAGAAAGCATACCTGGAAACAGAAAACATATATTCTCCTCGTAAATCGTAACGATGCACCATCTTGTTCTTCTTCTTCTTAAAAGTAAACTAGGTTTCTGTCAGTACGGGATATCCGTATTGTTGGTTCATACACAACAATCAGCTGCATGTCAAAAATAATTAACGAATCCGTGAGAAAACAGTATTGAAACACTTCTATTTCAATATTCCATATATGTACTTCTGAATCAAATAAAAAAAGGTCTTCAAAACTAGGTTTCTGTCAGTACTGCAGATACGTACTGTTGGTTCATACACAAAAATAAACCGAAACACATCTAAAACCAACAAAATGAAACTGATATGATCAGATCTAGTGAAGAAATTGACAAAAAACATGATTATCCATATAGATCTGAACTATTTTTTAATAAAATAAAATAAACAATCAAACAAGGAGATCAAAACATAATCAAACATCCATTAAACTCTGAATATAACCGAATCAAAGAAGATATTTTAGTATTACATATACGTACTCATGGATCGAACCCAAAAATCAATTAAAAAACGCGGTGCAACACAAACACACTCAGAGATCATACCAAATTGACGAAATTAAACTCTTCCAGTTTACTATCAACATCAGATCTAATACCTAAACATTAGATTTTTCTATAAACATGAAAATTTCTCTAATCCGAGAAGAAAAAACCTAAATTAAAATAAGCTTTTGAAGAAGAAAGGAAAAATGAAAACCTAAACTATACCAACAGTAAGGAAATGAACCTACCGATTAATCTTAGTTTGAGTTCACGAATTGATCAACACCTCAGAAGATCTTCATAGCCGGAGCTCTTCACCGAACCACAGATGAGAAAATGAAGAAGAAGAAGAAGAAGAAGAATAAATCGAGAAAATGAAGAAGAAATGGATTTGGTATCTATTCCTATATCTATGAAAATTATCTATCCATCTCCAGATTATCAATTCCACATCCTGACACTAGAAATGCTACAATAGACAAATTCCAACCCTAAAATTTCAATACACTTGAAAACACAAAAACAAATTTAGTCTATCTATCTATAAACTTAAGATCGCAAACCAAATCTAATCGAAAAATATTTCACACTACAAAATCATCTCAATCCAACAGTAACACTCTAAAATTTCATAAACACAAAATCAAGAAATCAATTTACCCGAATTATAGATGTTTGCTCTTGTCCAGTCTCAAGAAGTTTCGCCAAATCTCTTTTCATCTGTCTCAAACCCACTTCTATTTTGTTCTTCAGCAGCTTTATTCGAGCTACCGCTAGCTTTAGCGACGTCTTGATGTATCATCACCATTCATCCAATTCCAAAATCAAAATCAAAAAAATCCACAAAAAATCAAAATCAACGAAGAAGAAGAAGAATTCACCATTTTCCACCCTTAAAGATCCTCTATGAAGCATTTCGAATTACTCTATTTCTCTTCCAGATTCACAGATGACGATCAAAAATTCACTAATCTATGAAAAATTGCTTGTAAGATTTACTATGAACAGACAGAATCAATTAATAGGTGTTTGGATATTTGAGAGGAATATAATTTCTAGGGTTTTTCTCTGGACTTTCGTGTTATTAAACGCAGTAAGGAAGTGAACCTACCATTAATCTTAGTTTGAGTTCACGAATTGATCAACACCTCAGAAGATCTTCATAGCCGGAGCTCTTCACTGAACCACAGATGAGAAAATGAAGAAGAAGAAGAAGAATAGATCTAGAAAATGAAGAAGAACTGGATTTGGTTACTGCTTTTATATACTTGAGGGTGTTTTCGGTATTTAAAAATACGTCCCCATATGTTCCACATGTGTGCAGGACCAGGACTTAAAAAATTGGGTCCATTTTTCTGTTTTCTTTTTATTATGGACCTCCAATTACCGGGCTTTAGTGGGTGGACCTGCCACTAAGTAGGAACACTATAATAGGATCTATAGGTAATTCCTACTATGATTAAAGCACGAACTGATTTAAACTAGATTTCCTAACTTAACTTAACTATCTTCCCTAATCCTAGCCGAGTTAAACTATATTTCCAAGTTTAACTGGCTTTCCAAACCCTAACTACATTTCAGATGTAATTGTGTTTTTCCCTGTGTCCAGACCAATTTATATTCTGCCTGTCAAATATAGAAACCTGGTAGATGTTCAAAGTGAAAAAACATCGCATAAGAGAATTAGAACACCCGCCAAAAAAAGATAACACCTTAGTTCATAAACGCAGTTAGAAAAATAAAATAAAAACTGAAAATTGTTGAAGCTTCTATGTTATTTAGCCAACAAATCTAGATATGGATGCTTTTTAATTACTGAGTAGCATATACCGGCAAATGTTGAGAATGAAATTGTTTCATAATGTGCATTACCCGGTCTAAGCCCACTTAGAAGATCATTCTGTCATACGTTAAGTAGGGACCGGAATTTCGATTATAGGTATTCTACCAGCAAATCATGCATTAATCGGTCTGTTCCCACTTAGAATATTACTGAGTCATACTTTAAGTTGAATCCGTATAGTGGAATTTCTTACTGTAGATATTCGGATATGAGTCTTGCTCACAGTGATGAAACATGATGTCTTTGCCATATTCTTGCTCCGGTAAAATATAATCGAAAGAAGTTTAAAATGAAGAAAAAAAGTAAAGTTTAAATTGCTAACGTTATAAAGGGAGATTTGTTTGAAGACAATTGAAGATGGGCCTGCTTATAAGCTATCTCATTGGTATATCAGTGCTTGCTTATTTATGTACCAATGGTTTATTTCAAATGAATTTGCCCGAAGTGGATGGAATATGCACATAGATTCAGTCTGTGTAATATTCACCCAAAATGATAATGAGATATAATATACGCAGATTTGTAAAGCCATCTACCAATGAGATATAACTTATAAGAGACAGTCAATTATAACTATTATTCAAATTGGCTAACTATTCTACGAGAATTGATTAGGAAATCTGAATATGCATGTTTTCGGACTATTACAGAGAGAATAGATTTTAGTTAATAGAAAGATCAATTAGGAATTGGGGAAAGCTTGAAATGCAACAGTGATGAATGAAATTGAAAAGAAAATGATTCTGATTGTGCTAATTTGGGGAAATTTGAAAAGAAAATAAGGGGGGAGATGAGAAAGATGATCACGCAGCAGAAGCAAATGAAAGATGGAGATGGGTATTTAGATTGTAAGAATCTGCGAAAGAGGAATTTCAGGTGTGTAGTTGAGTTGAAATTGTTTGGGTGGGTTACTCTTATTACTAACACGTTCCCTTCTTTAAAAGGATTGTATAAAAAAATTAAAATTTATTATTCTTTACCTGTATTTCTCGATTTTAAATTTTATAATCAACTGTGAATTCCGATGAGGATAAGAAAATTTATATAAATAATCACAACAATAATTGTGTCCAGATATTGAAATAATACTATGATGCTAGTTCATTTGGGAAAAAAAAGTAGTATTCAACAGAAGATATACGTATCGAGAGAGGCAATGGTTCCACCAGAAGCTGATGTACGATTATTTTGTTCTCAATTATGTGTAGTCTGATCAAAAATTCCAATGTCGATATTGTATTTCCCCGACATTTGATGCTAAAGATAATTAATGAGCTTTGTCAGGTAGAACCTCGATTTTAATTATCAGTTTGATGTACTGAATATTGGAAGTCATAGTCCTAAACAAAAAATTACTTCTGTCCTAGGGATTCTAGATCACGGGTGTCCTTTGGATTCGAACTATGAATACCTTCGTACGAGGAAAACAACTTTATTCAAGTACCTCTCATTTTTTTAAGAAGTAATATTAATCGTTTTGGATCCAACGTATTTATGAAAATCAACATAGGAAGATGTTACAGTAATATTAAACCAACTTTGGATAGGGGATTCCCATGAATATTGGGTAGTATGACTGTATGCGTTGGGTATAGCTGGAATGCCCTCCTTATTGGTCGGTCAATATGAGGGTCATTACCCGAAACAAATTGTTATCAAGAAGTTGTTGCTTCTAATATGACACGCTTTTTTTTGGTCTTCCGGGTTCACAAAATGGTATTCATGTTTTGCACAAATCACCTATGTTTTGAAGATCTAAAGTATCATTAATCATAATGGAACAAGCTTACCAAAATATAGTACAATGAAATTTTTTAACATGGAGTTTGTTAATTAGGATTCTTGGAGATATTAAAAGCCTTGTATTTTGAGATGATTTGAGAGACATATAAGTTTATAAACTTTGAGAGACTCTCGGATAAATTTCACGGGAGACTTGTAGAGATAAATCTCATTAATTTGCATGGAGTTTTCACGTATTGCGAAGACAAACATATTGACCAAATAATAAAAAGTATATTTGATCATCAAAACTAATGATTTTTATTTACACCGTTGAGATAAAAATATACTATCAAATAATTGATTTTTTATAATGACTAATAAGATAATAGCTAAAATTTGTTTATTTGTTGTCAACATGATTGTAATTCTTTTTGATAGAAATTTTTATTATATAATAAAACATTATATGTCTGTGGACTGTATTAAAAGTGAAGTTATCACTTTTTTCCTCATTATGTGCTATCGCTTCCATTAGTATTTATGGAGATATTTAATTATTCATATATTATTTAAATTAAAGAAGAGAAAAGAATTATAAAGTCTCGCAAAATATCACCTATTTGTGAGAGATTTCTTTCAAGCCTGTTCGAACTAAAAAGTCATTTAAAATCTCTCTACAACTCAAATCCTTGATTTCAAAGTTAACATCCAATAACAGGGAATTTCAAGGGTTTTCTGAAAGTCTTTATCAAATAGCAAGGATTTTCAGAAACTTGAAAAATGTATTGATCCACTAACATGAGCTTTTACAACTCTCTAGGAATATCTAGAAATCTCAGTTCACCAACTCCTATAAGTTACATGTTTTTAAGAGAATTATGATCTTGATTAATTAAAGATATGATCTTTAGAAAAAGATCTATATAAGTTAACCTTGATTATTCAAGGGTTTTCTCCATTTGGTTCACGAGCTCAAAAATTTCGGGGTGTAATTGGTACCGTCTCTTACAAAAATATTGCGAAAAAAAGTTATTAAGATTGGAGCTCAAAATTTTTGGAGTCAATGTCTGGTTTTGTTGTTCCATCATGTTCCTAGAGAACAAATTTTTTTGGCTGATAGACTCTCTCAGGTTACAACATAGAATTAGAACGTTTGCAAAATGAATGGTCTCCTGGTGTCTCATTAACAATAGAACATCTCATACGTTTTGATTGCGAGATAAGGAATAGAAATTTCCTTAGGCCAAATTATCGTGGTGCGGATCCCCTGTCCTCCTTCTCACTGTGCCCTCATGTCCCTCCAGTTATATGCCAACACGTGTCATTATTTACTTCCCTTACTTGTCACGGTCAGAGAATTTAGTTTTTTTGAGAAATTTTAGGTGAAAAATAATAATTTTCCTTCATCCAATTACACACCTGTATCTTCATCTTCTTCTTCTCTACTGAACTTTGTCCACCTCTTAAGCTTACTGGCTTTGAGTTGCAGAAGTTCAAAACATAAACAAAGACAAGCTTGATATAATTTTAATTCCCTGTGCCCTATTAACCGAAAGATAATCGATTTCCTTTGTTAGCATTAAGCCAATTCTGAACCCATATCTCCCGGCATAAATACTAAATTGATTAACAAGATCATCTGATAGCTCACTAGAGTCACCAGATTCTTTGCTAAACAAGATGCGCCAACGTGTATCGTTTATCGTTTACTAATGCCTATGCTCTATCGGTTGAAACTTATGTTATTTGTGTTTCTTTAAATATTGTTTACAAGTCTTATAATCAGGATTGATGGATCATCTTTTCAATATCTGATTGCATATCATAACATGGAAGCTATTATCAACCAGACACGACCGGCATAGTCGACACCTTTCCAGGATTATTTTTTTTGTTCTCGACTTGTTTTAAACTCTCATCATTATGATGTATATTTTTTACACTAGGAACGAAAGGAATACAAGAAGGACAAGGGTTTCCTACAACTATCAATAGTAGAATCATTTCAAAAATGATTAGAAATAGTGAAACGGGCGGCCGGAGCTCGGACGTTGGACAAGATCACTGTTGTGTTGTGGTCTTTTTGTGCTTTTAAATCACCATTACAAATAAAATGATGCTCAATTTTCAAAATCTGTAGGTTTGTTATATGTATGTAACCATATGTAACAAATTTAGTTGTGATGAAAAAAATAGATAACTTTCATTTGTTTTAGATGCATTTGCAGAGAGAATATTTCAAACTCAACTCATATGTGAGAGATTGGGAGATTTATTGTAAGAGAAATGTTTTTATGTTTCAAAATTCAAATGGTGAGCATTTAAAAACCATAACCCACTTATTATCTCGAGCACTTTCTCATTCCCAAGAAGCTAATGTAGACTGGGTTAACAGAAAAGAAAGTGATCATCTGAAGCCTAGATAACAGCCGAATGAGAACTTTTTATATATATAATGATGAACTACTCGTTTTATTGAAAACCAATATGCAAAATTAATTAAAATTATATCAAGCTTGTCTTTGTTTATGTTTTGAACTTCTGCAACTCAAATCCGGTAAGCTTAAGAGGTGGACAAAGTTCAGTAGAGAAGAAGAAGACGAAGATATAGATTCAGAATTGGACGAAGGAAAGTTATTATCTTTCACCTAATATTTCTCAAAATAACTAAATCTTCTGACCGTGAAAAGTAAGGCAAGTAAATGATGACACGTGTTGGCATATAACTGGAGGGACATGAGGGCACAGGGAGAAGGGGGACATGGATCGTCTGCACCCAAATTATCGAAACCAAAAATGTTTAAATGTTTCAGGTGTGGTTATTAAGTACATGACTTAGAAGAGTGTATTAATGAAACTTATGTCTAATGTCCGCATTGCAGACCACAAGTTTTATCTCTTGGATTATAAGTGTCAAGGTAGTCTACAACGAAGAAAGAAGAATTCTTGCAATATTTACAAAAAGATAAACAATGATCATGAGAAGAAAATGAAGACGAAACAGATAGAGAAAGATGAAAGCAATGTAGAAAAGAAGACATACAAGAAGATGATCGTTGGCTTCGCAAAATTTGCACCCAAATCTCCAGGGGTAGGAAAATACTTCAACAGTCGTGAAAAATTGGATTAGCATAACAAAGACAACCACCCAAATCTTTCACGCTAGAAAAAAAAATCAATTTCCTCTTATGGTAAACATGTTTTTCACTTTTGATGGATATAATTTTTTATATTAGTAGTAGCAAGTTTTTTTATTACAAATATTTTATTTCCTATAGTAGATGTCATAGATCTGATAGTTTGAAAGATAACTAGTGTTTGTACTTAAAAGAAAAGAGGTGTCATTAACATTGTAACTTCCCTCAAATTTCCAATAAGATATGCCTTTTTTATATTTATTGTTGTCTTTTTATTGAAACAGAAAATCGAACTGCATTACTTTGTGCGGTTAATTCTTTAACCCACTTGTCATACAGAATGAAAATCTTAGTCCCACACTTAATATTTCATATTTTGAAAATTGAGTTAGTATTAATGCGCACAATAAGTATATATTACTTGATAATTGAATGCATTATCAATTATCAATTACATTTTTAGTAATTCTTTTGTCATGTTTATTTTTTGTAATTCTTTTAGTAATACTCAAATACAGTTTTAGCCCACAAATACTACGAGAAAATCGATCAATACTTTCTTATATAAAGGAGAATCCTTCAATCCCATGTGTCATTAGGACATTCATTTTCAGAAATACTCATAAAATAGAGCGCCGTGTCATATACCAAGTCATGCGCATGTGGCAAATTCGGTTATTGTATTTGAAAAGATATATTAACTGTAGATGTTACCAGACAATAAGATGTTCTACTTGAAAAGATATGTCTTTTCAATATACACCAAAAGATACATATATTGGTTAGATATTGTTATGCAATACAATGAAGGAAAAGATATATGTTTTCCAAAATAGCTTCCTTCAAGCAACAAAACAACAAAAAAAAAATTTAATTCAGGCGAGATGTTTTGGGTGATGTTTGCAAACGAATAAATCCTGAAGATAAGAAGTTAATATAGTGGATGAATCCCAATAGTCCATATGGAGACACCTGAGATTAACTTAGTGAATATGAAGAGAATCGAATAAAAGGTGGTCAAGAAGATAGTCAAAATAAATAAATATTGGAAATCATTTACCATGCACATATCGAGAGCGCTTCAAAAAACAAAAACAAAAAAAATCATCGATCTGGAGAGAACCTCTACCTACTTAGGTTACTCAACATACTGAAACCATAGAATTTTAGGAATTGAGGATCACATGTTTGAAGTCGGGTCTAATTGGGGTTGAATTTAAAAGTCAATTAAAGATATTAATTCTATAACATTGTCTTGTTACACTCTTACATCCATCGTAGTCGTGAAAGACAATCTTAGCCACGACAAAGTCATCTGTTATTAAAATAATCACTACATCTTGTGTGTCAAAAGACTGATGCATTGGTACTTCACTCCACAGTAATGTGATTGCGCGCATGACACATCTGTAAGAATGTCAAATTAGTTAATATACAAAAATTATTTTAAAATCTTTTAGAAATGATATAATTTATTATTGGTGGTGGCCATCCTACTCCCAAACAACATTTGAGTACATCAACAATTGTAACTGGTTTATAACATACTAGAAAAAGGTTATAATTAGGACTGGATATCCTCCCCTGACTATGCGGGAAGAAATAAACAATGAAAGTACACCATATTTAAAAGCAACAACAACCAAGTATAACTAACTATTTCACCTTGATGTACTAAAGGTCTTAATCCCAACGTAATGGTGAAAACCACCATTTTGATGACTTCCTGATCTATTAATGAAGATTAAATTAATCAAAACAGAAATAACTTAATCGGTTATATTCTTTGCAAGATGGTTCGATCGATTATCATACGACTAAGGATATCTGATTTTCTCGATATCAGATAGACGAAAGTTGTAATATT
This sequence comes from Papaver somniferum, assembly GCF_003573695.1. Lineage (NCBI taxonomy): Eukaryota > Viridiplantae > Streptophyta > Magnoliopsida > Ranunculales > Papaveraceae > Papaver > Papaver somniferum. The sequence continues at coordinate 235,302,997 of NC_039364.1, read as the reverse complement.
CGAAGATGTAAAGAATAAATAGTCCATATTGAGTATAAACCTTATATATTCATATGCTAGAAAGAAATTTTACACACAATTATTCAAATATTCAAATACAAAAATAAAACTATTATGCTATAAATTTTGCATATATAAACTAAATCAAAATATATATAACCTGAATTTTAAAGAATATCTAAATTAAGAAATTCCACTATACCGACTCTATTTAAAGTATGATTCCGTAATCTTCTTAGTGAGAATATACCGATTAATGCACATTATGAAATATCATTCTCAATATTTTTTGCTGGTATAATATTCTCAAGATATGCAATACCTAAAGTTGAATTCCACTGTATTCTCTACTTAAAGTTTGACAGAACGATCTACTGTGTGGGTATAGACTTAGTAATGCACATTATGAAACAATTTCATTCTCAATATTTGTTAGTACATGATAGTCAGGAACTAAAATGAAGTTTCTCACTAATTCCATATTTACATGATCGCAACACGCGACATCCATCTTGATTTGTTGGCTCTTTATTTAGCATAGAAGCTTCAACGATTTTTTTTTTTTTATTATTTATGCGATAAGTATTCTGTAGTTACTCAAGGTATGAAATCCATGGTACTCTATTAAAAATCATCGTTAAATAAGTAGCATTTGATCGCTATGCTTGCTTGTTGTTGAGGTACTTTTAGTTGTTTTTCTCGTCCACGACGTGGCTTTTGTGCAAGGATCATGCTTCTTTATGTGCTTGTTCACATTCTGTGTTGAGTCAAATTTACCTTCGTGTCTTGTTTACTTATTTAAAGATATGCTTTTTTTTCCAAGGACCGTGCCTGTCAAATTTTAAATATAAAATTACTTAGTGAAGGTTTATTTTTACTCTTGATGGTCGTCTTTTTTGTTGACGACGGGCTCTCTGCGATATAAAACATGCTTCTATTTGTGCTTGTACCTGTGAATAGAAAATTATTAGCAAACACTATTTTCTAACCGCATTTATGAGCTAAGGTACTAGCATTTTTGCGGGTGTTCTAGTTCTTTTATGCAACATATAAATGTATGATTAAATTCAAGATTTTGCAAATCCTAAATTAAAATTCGGTTTAAGATTTGAATATGCGGGTAAATATTAATTAAAAAAAATTAATATGTAAAGAGATTTGCAATATGGGTAAACACGTATTACCTTGGAAAAATGCAAAATAATAAGCAAAAAAAATATCATACGGTAGGTGATAAAACAATATCCAAACTCATTAATTCAAATGCAATATTAAAATACTTATAATCTTGATTAAGAAGGTAGAAAGCAAGTAAGTAATGTAAAAATTAAAAATTTGGAGTTTTCTACTATCATAATCAACATTTTTTTTTACCAGATCTAGTTCAACAAATAACAATGCTAGTTCATTTGATCTTTCTCGTGACATCGTCGATTGAAAATCAAACTTATTACTCTCCTTACAAATTCAAGTTTACAGAGAAAGTACCTTGTAAATACTGGGTTTTTTGTCTTTTGGTGCCTAGAATTTATCCATAACTTGGATTTGATATAAACAGTTGTCCAGGTTCGAATTTGGTACCCAAACCTTACGTTTACTCTGTTTGACAGTCGTGAAACTGTCATTTTTTTTAACTTTTTTTACCGAGTGCATTTAACGAATTTTACCTTAACTTTAAAAAATATCATCATATTTATCTAAACAATTGTAAACTATAATACTGTACATATGTAAAGTCGAAAGATTAGCTTTGAAAGAAGAACTAGATGTACGACAAAGATCAATTAAAAGTTTATATCGGACCCTTCACTAATTCCTTCATTTTACCCTTCGTCATTATTCTCTTCTTTACTTCTCGTAAAATGTACTTTTGAGGCAATCTCTAATTACTTATCGAAGATTTGAAGACGTTGTTAGAGAAATTCTCGGGCGTCCCACAAGTTTTGATATCTCAAGCTTGTTTTCAATTTTAGATGATCAAAACTATATCTTTGTTTCGCTCTAAAGGTTGAGATTTTATTGAAATAAAAATGTAACAATGCCCAAAAGATCAATCCCCATTTAAAAAATTTACAAGCTAACTACCTTCCAATGAGTAACAATTTCTCGGAAGAATGTAGTTCTGAAAAATTTTCCTTCACCCAACCCCCCTACACACAAAATATAAAGTAATTTTTTTATCTATAATGACTTCAACTTGATGTCTTTTCCTAGCCATAACCCTCCTGTTTATCTCATTCCACAATACCCAACAAATTGCACAAATTACCTAAGGCCAAAGTTTCCTCCCTCTGTTTTTCCCCTCCTAAACTGCCATGCTTGAATAATAGAGCGAGGTTGCACCCATCTTATATTGTACCCATTGATGAAATGACTCCAAATGGCATGAGACAATGCACACTGTAGCATAAGGTGATCCGCTGTTTCTTCATTGCTCGATTTTATGATTCGATTTTTACTAAGTATTAGCTTGAACTCATGATTTCTTCTTTGCAATATCCATCATAATACTAAAGTCATATGTTGATACATGAAAATAATTACCCCTTCGTAAGGCCATGGAGTCCCTAAAGAAGTAAGCCTCTTAGGAAACTTGGGGATTGAGGCCCAAATCCAATAAGGTATATCCATGGGGATGAGTAGGATAGGGAAGCAAATCAATGAGGAATGGAAGGTCATATTGGGAGGAATGACAATAATGGTAACTAAGAAGGTTCTTATGACATGTGGCATGATGTCATGAAAAGAAGGGTTTCGGGAAAAGCCTATAAAAGAAAGGACACAGTACAATTGAAAACAAGCTCTATCTCTCATGATATTCTAGGAAACGGTGTTGTCATTGTTGTGACTAGGACATGTAGGACCAATCTCACTTTCCACCATTAAAATCATCAACATTGGTTCAGTAGATAAAATGGTTGATAATATGAGTAAATATGATGATCAGTCTTTATTTATATTTTATGATGAAGTTCCTGTAGATATTTCATTTGTTCTTCAGAGTTCAGTCTTCAATCTTCAAGGTCGATAGGTGAATTCTGATATTCAACTACCATGCTTTATTCCAAGTTCAAGAGTATGGTAAATCAACATATAATTTTGATCAACTAAATTTGACCACATGACAATACCAAAACTTGTGAGTTTGACCGAGCGATGCTCTAACACGTTCAACATCTTCACCCACTAAGTTAATAGTTATCTTTTATCAGCATGGTGATTTTGTTCACAAACGTTGATACCTAGGATTTGCGACCATCGTGTCATTCTGATAATTATCAGTTGCTTCATTGAAATAATCATATAATGATATATTATATTTTTTTTTATAGAAGTGTTATCTTTTTGGACCTGTTGTTTGGTGGCTAATATTTATATTTGGTGCATAGATGCATTATCGCGTATGATTGCATATCCACTTCAATACTTTTTTTTATATACGATAATGTATACCCAAATTGCTTAAAGAAGACGATGATGCTATACAAACATTTATTTTTTGCATCTAACTCAAAGACACTTATTTTTTTCGATGGAAAAGTTCACAACGAGACAAGGAATAAAAAAAAGCATATCTACCGATACACTAAGCTAAGTAAAAGAGACTTATAATTCCATAATCTGGTAGGTTGGTAGTTAAATTACAACTCTCACATGTTCATTTTGTTTTTCTTTTTTTTTGCGCCAAAAATTAGGAATTTACTCAAAACAGAAAAAGTGTTAAAAAAAAAAGTTAATTATCCCGAGTTTCAAATATGTCATACAAATGCGTCCTTGGTACTTAAAGTTACCAAGAATGGTGAAAAGAGGCATATATCCATGTTGTTTCAGATGATTTTATCAATAAGTAACAGGGGAGGAAACTCATACACTTCATATAGTTTGATTGTTTGCGTTGTAATGAATTTTATATCAACAAACACACATTCGAAAACAACATTAGATAATGCATATTTGTAATCATGAAAGGAGTGCTTCTCACATTGCTCCATCTAATCGAACAGAGCATTGATCAACTATACTAAACGGCATCTTACAGAGCATTTTTCTGCAACCAATAATTACTTTGATTTCTCTATTTTACCTGTTTTCTTCCTTAAGATCAACCTTGATTCTTCTCTGGTCATATGTGAATGAAGCATTCTTCGAATGCCAATATCTTGGCTTTATTTTACATGCTCGGCCTCTTGCAACTCACGCACAAAACCTTATATCTCAGTTCTACTTTGTCATTCATTTTTATAGGTATCTCCAATACTCTAAAAATATCTTCACACGTCTAAAAATTTAAACTTTTATTTTCTCTATTATTCAGATTTGGAGATTTCTATCTAAAAAATTCTTTTTTACTAATGGAATCTACAAGAATCTCGTCAACTTTCACGGATCCTAACACTATTTTACAACTCGACGGCATGAAACTTCACGCTTTATTCTAGCTATGTCTAGATCTGCTAAGACATTACCGTTCTACTAGAATAACATCGGCTTATAGCCGTCACTCAAGTTCGTTATAAATATAAAAAGTAAAAATAAAAATATCACGACTATCAAAAACGAATGAGCCAAAAAAAGAAAAATGAAAATCACTTACAATTTGACATCAATCTCTAACCGAGTCAAACACCGACTCAGATTCAAATTACAAATCATATTTTCTTCTTGAAATTATTAACAATATGATTATATACAGAAAAAAATGGACAAACCAAATCAAAATACCGTCACAAAATGAACAGACAAACAATGTGACATCTCACTCGGATCGAATCACGGGCCTGAGTTAAGATCCAGATTCCAAACCGGATTATTATGACTTAAACTATTTGTTAAACTCTGAATCTAACAACAATATTCTTATTCCTCTTGCAACGTGACATGCATTCATGCAGCAATAAAATCCATATCACCTCACCTTTATCTCGTTGGCTCTAAAAATCCCAATCAAAAGTAGCCGTTGGATTTCAGAAATCTAGCATCACAGGATAGATTAAGTCCGCATCTTGGACGCCTCTTGAACGTGGATCCAAACGTGAGCGTTCCACGGAATCAAGACACTTGGTGATTATTTCTGCACCGAAATCGTTTCTCTCTGCGATTAAAAACAGTTTCTGAAACTTTCTGTTCTGAACCCCAAAAGAAGATGAGAATATATGGAATTGCGATCGTCGTAATTGGTTTTCTTCTCTTATCCGCGGCTGAATCTCTGCTTCGCATTAAGGAGAATCTGTTTCGCATTAAGGAGATTATCCTTAGGAGAGTGGAGTTCTTGTTTCGGTTTCTCTTTGGTGGAAGCCCAAGCTCTAGTGGCGTCTATGATATCCTAGTGTATTTGGATGGTTGATTTGCTTGATAGTTTCTTGGAAATTGAAGGTTGATTTGCTTGATAGTTCATTCCTGTAAAACATTTGGATTCAGATTGTAGATAAGTTTTGGGGATACAAAATTTGTCGATTGCTTGGGTGTGTCGAGTGTGGTTTTGTTTTGTACAATTTGAAGCAGAAGTTGTATTGTGCTTGTTTCAGTTACGAAAAGGTCACTAAGTGTTACCTTACATGTTCTTTTATTCGTAATACTTGTCCTTGTACAAATGATGATGCAGCTGAACTGAGGTTGTTCTTTGAATGCTAAGAATGCCTGCCCTAGTTTTGATACATTTAGAGTCTCGTTTTTGGTTCAGTGAACTATTAATGAACTTTGCCATGCTCGTGTTTTCTAGAAAACTAATATGATGGAGTTCGGAAAGCACTGATCTGTCTCCTTTTCTTTTTCTGTACAGTTCATGGAAATGGAGCTGAGGAAGCTGGAAGACGTGGTCAGATCCGTTCATGACGAAATGATTTATCTCCGTGAGCGGTATACAATCAAGAAAATTAAAAACTACTTTGTTTTGCTTTACTTGTTTCATTACATCCTGAAAAAACCATTTATGTGACCCTAATTTTCTTTGCATTATTCCAATTGCGGATTTCAGGGAGGAAGAAATGCAGGGCATCAATCGAGCAACCAATTCTAAAATGGCGTGGTTAGGTTTCTTGTCACTGATCGTCTGCTTATCAGTAGCAGGCTTGCAGCTATGGCATTTGAAGAACTTCTTTGAGAGGAAGAAGCTCCTGTAGTTTTGTCCCGATTTTGATATTTTCTACTGATGTAATTTCTCTGAGAATAATTTACTGCCCGGAGAAGGGTTTTTGACAAAAGATAATATCTGACTGTAGAATGCAATCTTTTTTTTTTTAGTTCAAATGGAATTTCTTTTTACGCAGTTGTTTAACATTGCACCGCACAAGTATCAGGCATGTCCATAGCCATGATTCTTCATGCTCTTCATCATACATTCGAGAATTTCGTAAATGGCATTACATTTAGGATGCTTCTTATCTTGTACAACAAACTCATGCACTTCGCAGTCAACCTCTATGGAACTGCAACCAGGAATCCTTCGTTGCTTGACCCGATCTCTTGCCGTCATCTTCTCATCCCACATCCCTGCAGCAGCGTAGGTGTTGGATATTGTCACATCATCCCCAGCATAGTCAGGTTCCAACTCAAGCAACCGATGTCGAGCATTTTCTGCCAACTTGGTATTGTGTTGGAGACTACAGGCACCCAACAAGGTACGCCATATTACTGCATTTGGCTTTATTGGCATATCAATAACAAAATCATAAGCTTTCTGCACAAACCCAGCGCGGCATAATAGGTCAACAATGCAGCCGCAGTGAGAAATTCTGGGTTTCAGTTTATACTTATTTCTCATGCTCTGAAAATGATATAAACCTTGTTCAACCAGTCCACCCCGACTGCAAGCAATTAGAACTCCAACAAACGTGATGTCATTCGGACGAATCACACTTTTCTTCGAGTTACTGTCATCAGCTGCAGTCATCTCCCTGAAAAGTTCGAGAGCTTCTACCGCCTGCCCATGTACTGCATGACCAACAATCATCGACGTCCAGGTAGTGACATCCTTCACTTTAATCCTGTCGAAAATTCTTCGAGCCATTTTAACATTCCCACATTTTGCATACATATTTATAAGAGCATTATTCAAGCTCAAATCTATATCAAACCCTTGTCGGCGAACATAAGTATGTATCCATTCACCCATTTCTAATGCTCCAAGGTCTGCACAAGCCGATAGCGCCACAGTGACAGTAACCTGATCTGGTTCCACTGTCTCCATCTGCATCTGTCTGAATAGTTTCAGAGCTTTACTAGGTTTCCCATTATCCACGTATGCCGAAATCAAAGAAGTCCAGCAAACAACATTTTTGGCCACAATTTCATCAAACATTTGCTGTGCATCATCAAGACTCCCATATGCTGAGTACATATTAATCATAGCTGATTGAAGAAAAATTATATTTTGAAATCCCAAGTTAACAATGAGTCCATGAAACTGTTTGCCTTCTCCCATTGCTGTACCTGCAGATGACCTTATAGTGCATGACTTCAGCACAAACAAGAGGGAGAAACTATCAATAGCTTTGTTTTTCTTACTCCATAGATTTCTGAAGAGTAGTAAAGCTTTCTGGGTAGCTTTGGTTTTGACATAATCTTTCAGAAGTGTGTTGGTACTTGGCGATCCAGGGTGAGTATGAAAATGATGAGTTTGATGCTTGACAGCTGATCTTAACAAGAGACAAAATTTCATGAAAGCAAAATCTTTACCCAACTCTAGACAATTTTAGACGACTTCTTTTGGGCATTTGGTATACTTCGTGGTCAAGATCATGTTCTAGTCCATCTAGCGGACTTGGTTTGGCTGTGTCAAGGAGAGTAACAACACTACATTCTGGGACTTGAATTGGTTTATTTTCAGCTACAATTCCCATAGAGCCTAACAATTACTGTGATGTGGGGCCACATTCGGCAAAAGAATTCTCGTCAAAGTTGGTCAATCATTCTTTGTGTTGATGATAATTATGGGATCGTTTCTTATGGAATCCATTGTCAATGGAGATTATAAGGTTACCTTGTTTTCTCTGTTGGGGTACATTATTGTTTCAGCGACTGCTTGTTGTCTTCACCGTTGGATGAGCCAAGATTAATCGCCTCATGTGGGAGGCCATATGTGGTACATTATTCAAAATGCAGCCAAGATTAATTAATCGTCTCATGTGGGAGCCCTGCCTAATTGTGGTTTTATTTATAAAGAGTTATGTTGTAGCAAAAATATTCCTATAGCACTCCTGGAGATTTATATTGAAACAGATAATTTTAACCGCTAGATGATCCAAGATTTATACCCGGTGGATGAATTGTAAACCATTTAGATGACTCGCAATTTTCCCGCAAACACACTCCGATGCCTTAATGAGTAAGAGCTTTAAGCAGGTTTTTATGGAGAGAAAAGGATTAAAAATGTGTACCTTTCTAGTTGAAATTCCTCCTATATTTATTGGTTGAAGAGGGTATGCATCTAGTCAATTACCTGTCTGCATTCATTTTGATAATGTACCTGGACCCAATGTTTTTCAGGTTCATCTTTATTTGAAATCAGAATTATGTATCTAGACATTAAAAATGTACCTAGTCCAATATACGATCTATATCCCTCTCCTCCTACCAGATTAATTAATTAATGTATTGGACTAATAATCATGATTAATTCTAATTTCTTGGGTTGAAATCATGCCAGGTCTTACCATCAACAAATTCATCCACTTTTTAGGATAAAATAAAATTTAATTAGTCACCTTTAATAAAGGCCAACTAATTAGATTTTTAACCCTTAATGTATTTAGGCTTTAACCCATTAATGTTTTTTTATTTAGAAGGCTATTATCATGGCGTCAAATTTCAATAGAGGGACTTCGATTCCTAATGTCCAAAAAATAGTTATGGGATACCCTAACACATATACAAAATATCTAGATTACCCTTGACACATATATAAAATGTCTAGATTACCATTTTACGGATTGTCTCTTTGAAGCAAATTGATATGTCAATTTTGTCTTGGTAGTAGATTTTAAATTCCTATCAAACATTCTGCAGAATCACCAGAAACAGTCCTTAACTATCATAAATAATGGGTTTAGCTATACATTGTGAAGTATTGCATGTGTTTGTTTGATTGATGCATAATACAGTCCTTAACTATCACCAGATGCACAAGGGTTACTCTAGGTTCAGTTGTTCTTCTCCCAGTCGACCATGAACAAATTGAAGTGATTGAACTCATGAATCGTTCTTTTTTGGAATACCTAGACCTAATTCATATGAACATAAACAATGGTATGAGCTAGACTTTGAGGAAGCTTTTTATTTGTGCTATTCTCTTGAATGCCTTAAGGTTATGGATGATGAAAATAAGTGTCTGGTAGCTAATAGTGATGATGTATGGAAATACATGAAGTCAAAGAATACAGCATTTCCCGAGTCCTACATTGAAAGAAGAACTGGGTAGTAAAATCTGTATGGTGCAGATTTTGTGGCGTACCGGCATCACCCATCTCTGGTTCATTTTGATTTTGTTGTCATTGTTGATTCCAATAAGAGTTGTAGGTTAAGGGTTGTCATCTCCAGGCTTCGAGAAATCTTTAGTTCTAGTCACGTAAAATACCATTGGATGCTGTCCAAATGCCAATTTCTCTACCTCCATTTCCAATCACATTAAGTATCTGGAAGGCGTCCGATTGCAGTTCCCTGTGGATGAGATTGAAATCCCCGCTAAGGCCACCAAAGTTTATCTCGTGCATTAATTGCAAAAGCATAGGACCTATCCGTGAAACACCTGATACTGCTTGCGGCTCCAACGGGATTGATAAATTCATTGTTTCAAGTCTCTCCATCACACTTGCTAGTGCCCAAACCGTATCATAAGCTCTTAAACCAAAAATGTTCAGCTACAACTTTTCGGTATCTGGTTGTCTTGGGAGAACTTTTTCCATTGAGCTTCAAATTCGACAAGCTCTAATGACCTAGGAACATATATACGGCCTTACACCCAATACTCCTTGCATCGAATCAATGACAGAAGAATTGAACGAGCCCAAAAAGTTAGCTAACCCATCTGTAATGATCCATGCATACCCTTCACTCATCATCCCAGTCATTTTTGCCTTTTGAAACACACGTATTTCCAAGGACTTTGTCATGTGCACAACAAGTACTCTAGTCTGCATTCCCATCAGTTTGTGCAGTGCTTCTAGGATTTCAGAATCGGTGGCTGAGGGTGAAATTCTACTTCTGTAAGGAACTTTGACATAGATAGCTTGGAATGCGTCCGTTAAGTATGGTATGACTCCCCTTCCATACTCAGGTGCAGGCCCGGTTCTGAGGTGGGACAACGGCACAAGGCGGGAATATCTCCCCCCTCTTTAAGGCAAGCAAGCCTAACTGAAAAACGCTAACAAATTTGGTGCTCCACACGAACTTTTCAATAAATCCGTTTTTTTAACATCGCCCGTTGGATCGTTAGATCTCCCCAGTTCTTCTTCTCCTTATTTTTGGTCTCATGGATCTTCTCCAACTCTCCCAACAGATATCTTCTATGATTAATTCAACAACAACAATTTCGATTGATTTCAACTTCTTCCCCAAATCGAAATTCGATTGGTTTCATCTTCCCAAACTTATTCTTGGGCAACAACAATTGAGTTGATGATTTTCATCTCCATCCAAATCGAGTTTCCGTTTAATCTCATTAAGTCATCAGGTAAGTGTTCAATATCAAAAACTTATCTTGGTAATAAGGGTTCTAAATCATTTGTACTAATAATTACTTTCAGTTTTGACTTTTGTAGTTTAAATTCTTGAAATTAAAACTAGGGGTTTTCAGAATTTGGGTTTCAAAGTGTTTTTAGCTCTAATTAGTTTTGATTTCCAGGGGTTAGTCCACCAGTGAGTTGGGGGAGTTTAATGTATTTTGAATCTTGGGAATTTTGAGGGAGTGTAAGAGAGTACAGGGAGTTTGAGAGAGTTTGAGAGACTCTTCTAAACTCTCCCATGACTAACGGGGATTTTGAGAAACTCCTTCAAATTTCCCCACGACTAACGGGGATAAACCTAACTACACCCAACTCCCCCAACTCTCTTGAGGACTAACACCCTATTAGTAGTTTAAATACTTGAGTATGGTGATTACCTAGATCTGTATATGGTAAAAAAAAAATCCAGTAAATCCATTTTCATGATTAATTCCTGTAAATCCATAGGAAATGCTGGAGAAGCTTACAACATTTTTGTTCGTTTTTAAGTTAATCCTCAACAAAACAGTTGTTATTCAGTTGATTAAAACGGTATCAAAACTGTTTCATCTAAGAGTGCACACGGTACGGTTCGGCTCGGTTCTTGCCGAGGCCGAGTACCTGTACCTCCCTAGCCTCGGTTCTCAGATTTTGGACCGGTACTTGTACCTGTGTCCTCGGTTCCGGTACCATTCGGGAAAAGTACGGTACCAGGAACGGTTCCGGTACTAGTCGGTACTTTTCTTGCTGATTCTCGAGCAAAATTTCTTGTTGTACTTCACATCAACAGTAGCAGCTTCATCATCTTCTCAGACCCATGTTCAAATCCATTTAATCTTCTTCCTACGATTTCATCAATCAAACACATTCATCAATCGAAACCCATTATTTATCAACCCTATTTCTTCGACTGGAATCTCTGAAAACCCTGAATTTGATTTCAATCTCGGCATTACCACAAACCCATTTCCCTTGGCTTTTGAAATCATCAAGAACACCACCATCAATTTCAAAATCAAACCATACCCATCTTAATATTGTTGCATATCCACCATCTTATTATCCTGTCAATCCACCACCAACCCTTCTTATCGAGTTCACAGGTCCAATTTAAAACCCCATCGACAGACTTCAATCCATTATCTCTTTTATGTAAGTTCCATTCATTCAAATGAATCGTTCATGGCAGAAACAGATCCAGCTTCTTCTTCTACATCTCCGAATCGCACCATCAATAAGCCCTTATTTCATTTCGATCTGCTTCAATCCATTATCTCTTTTCTGTAAGTTCCATTCATTCAAATGAATCATCCATGGCAGAACAGATCCAGCTTCTTCTTCTACATCTCCGAATCGCACCATTAACAAGCCCTTATTTCATTTCGATCTGCTTCAATCCATTATCTCTTTTCTGTAAGTTCCATTCATTCAAATGAATCATCCATGGCGGAAACAGATCCAGCTTCTTCTTCTACATCTCCGAATCGCACCATCAACAAGCCCTTATTTCATTTCGATCTGCTTTTGCTCTCAGATTTAACTTTGAACAATCGTCGTCCCTAGCTAATTTTTCTATATACACCATCAGATTAAATCCCTAAATCTAATGATCAGTATTAGTCGGTACAAACGGGACGGGACGGGACATGCATAGAACCGTGTACCTGTACCCCCAAGAGGCCGGTTCCTATTTTTTGGACCGGTACATGTATCCCCTTCCTCGGTTCGGTACAAAAATAGGTACAATACCACCGGTTCCGGGACGGTCCGTCGGTCCGGCTCGGTTCCTGTGCACCCTTAGTTTCATCTATCTGTTTTTTATATTGTGCACGAGATTTGTTACCGTTGCTTTTTCTTTTTAAAAATGCTTGCAGTGCCATGTCGGAAAGCATGAGACTAATTTTTGGATGAGTTTTGCAATATGACATTGCTGAAATTCAGTGCTATTGAAGATACGCCTCAATGATTTTTTTGCACCTGCATATTATATATCTTTTAGGCTTAGCTGGTGAATTATAACTGAATTGGTGGAATTGATATTGCGAGAATCGCATATTTTAAGTGGTGGGTGGAAACTAAGGTTTACCGACGTGCAACGCACGTGCTCACTAGTTGTTTGGTTTAGTGGTGGGATATATACTAATATTTTTGGAGGCCTGCTACGGTTTAGTCACCCATATCACACATGTTTGATAAAATGATCCCAATATTTCTTAATAATTATATTCCTGAGTAATTCCTTCTGCCTTAAACTATCTATTCAAGAAAAAGAAAACCCTTGACGATAAACCCTAGCCAAGATTCAAGAATTCCATATTTCCACTCATATGCATTTTGGTAGGAGGAAGCAATCCATTCCATTCGATTCATATGTAATCTCTTATCTTATAGTCTTATATAGTTTAATAGTCATGATCACTCGAAGACTAGTTGCGTTTTTTTGATGGTTATAGAATTAGAGTTACTGCCTTACTGCGGTTAGTTGATTAACTTGATTTCTATTTGTTGATTTCACTTTGAATCTTACTGGATAGTTGCTTCTGATATTTCAATTTAATCGATTAATTGATCTTAGTGGATATTTAATGATTTTGGAATTTGATTAACATTTTTTTTTGATATCTTACTGAAAGCTTTTGACTTCATATGATTCATTTCTTATAATTTTGTGTTAGCCGTAAAATTGCTTCTTTGATTATCATCCTATTAGTTTGTCCTCTCAAAATTTAATTTTTTTTTTTTTTTCATTTTTGATGGAAAATTGCTAACTATTTAATGTTGCTCTTAAGTTGCGCGACATAAATTACTTCATTTTCCGTGTTATACAATATATTTTATTTGGAAAACATATAACTATAATTGCGAAAAAATTTTTTGCGTAAAAGGGCGTTATGTACTTTTTGGCACAAGATCGTCGAAATGTCAGACACCGCCCTGGCACGGAGCATTCTCACAATAGACAGGGTTTGTCTTCATTGGCAGAGGATGTTGGTCCGCACTCACTATATGTGAGAGCAGATTTCTCATTCAGAACTCTTAGTAAACAGTTGTTAACTGTCGGCAAGCAACAATACATACTATTACCTCGGTCCTAGGAAAAGTGATATTTCAGCTTTTTTTCATTTTTACTTAAAATTAGACCAAATTAAAAAAGTAAAACTGGAGGGAGTATTATACTAGAATCTATCCAAGAGTTGAAACATTTAAGCCTAAACCAAACTTTTTACATATGAAATCATCCTAAACTGGTATTTAGTATTTACAGACGGCACGAGGGAAGGGGTAAAACATATACAGTTAATAAAGGATTCACTTAATCGTCCGATTCATCCTCGACGAATGGGTCGCGATAAGGAAGGAGAGCCATCAAGTCTTCCAAAACCTTTGTTGTGTCTAAGTATCTGCTCTCCATCAAAGCACTATCTTTTAGTTTTACTGCATAGCTCATCTGCATATAGGCATTACACATTGTAAGTTGGAAGTCCTCTAAGGCCTAAGCCTATTAAGATATGACGAATCAAATGAAAACGGACACACAAAGATATAAGTGCCATATGAACCTAGTGCCTAGAACTAGAAACAAACCCATTTTTACCTCTTCTGTAGAACATAATAAGCGGTTGGCAAGGTTAATTAAGGGTTGCTTTTCGTCCTCTGCTGCTTTAGAAATGATTTGTTTGAAATCACAGTATAAGAATGTTGATCTAAGCTGGAGATCTCTTCCTATAACGTCCCATGAAACCTCCTCATCCATCAAATCAACAATCGATAATAGGTCGAGGGCACACTGTCTTATCCGGTAAACGCTACCGTTCGAAAAAATCCCTGCCATTTCCCTCAAAACTACAAACACCAAAACAATCAAACTCCACAAAACAGTTTATGCATTTGATAAAAAGCACAGTAAAATAAAGTTGAATGAAGCTTATTGTTGCATGAAAAGCACATTGGAAATAAGAGGTCCTCTTTTGTAACTTTGTGCAGAAGAAAAGTACTAATGCACTTACGAGGGTACACAAGCAATTAAAAATTTATATGAAAATGACATAATTGATAATTTAGTATTATTGCGTAATAATTACTCCTTCCCGTTTCTAAAAAAAATAAGTTTGTTTGGTTTTTACAAAAATTAAAAAACTAATCATTATAGCCACTTTTTCATGCTTTTTTTTCTGATTTACCCATTCATTTGATATAAGAGAAATTGGAGTAGAAATTAGACAATGTTATGACTAGGTAGACTTTTCTATATGACCAAGAAAAAGAAAAAAAAAAGGTTAGGGTTAAACAAACAATCTCAGAATCAAACTTTGAGGTCAATCTATTCCCATCAGAACATTCAAAGCTATAAAATTTCTTTATAAAATTTTAATAAAATCACTAACACCATTTTCTATATTATGTGACCTTTTATTTAACAAAAAAATAAAGGAGAGACTAATCGCGATAACTCTCACCTGAATGATCGCTTCTGAAGGGTACAAGGATGGAGAAGCAAGCTAGAAAGAGAGACTAGTATTTCAGTAGAAGAAGAAGATACAGACGGCTATAGGTTTTGTGGTTGTTAAATCCTTTTATTATTTATTTATTTTTTTTGGTGTTCCTCTTTTTATTATTGTTTTGTTTTCCGATATCTACGGGGAAAAGAAGAGATTAGGGAATGTGACTTGGGATCATATATGCAATGTACTAAGGATTTTATAAACCTACTAGTTATTGGAATCAAAAACTGAAATTAATTGGCAAAGGGAAGTCGGTCACTGGGGTCTCTATTTCGTCTTAGTTTATAGTAAGAATACTACTTGCTGACAAATAAGACTACATTGCGTATTCTCATCTTCGAAAGAAAGACTGGGTAGTAAAAGATGGTGTAGATTTTGTGGCTTACCGCCATCACCCATCTCTGGTTCATTCTGAATTTGTTGTCATTCTTGAATTCGACAAGAGTCATAGGTTAAGGGTATTGTCAGATATTAAATATGCGGTTCATTGTTGTGCTAGTGTAGCTAAAACCTTATTGGTTTTGAGGATTAACACCAAGGATTGTGATGTCGTATCTCCTCCAGGATTGGATCTTTACAAAGTTGAAGAGATGATTCCAGAGCAGCACCATGAGGATCTACACATTACAAAAAGGTTGAGTTCAACACAAAATAATATCCTAATCCTTCCTAGCAAAGACACTAGTACTGTCTCAGTGCCTGCTTCTTCAACTTCCAGGATCCGACCTGAAGTCAAAGAGTACAGCATTTCCCGAGTCCTACATTGTGTATTCTCATCTCCGAAAGAAGAACTGGGTAGTAAAATCTGGGTTACAGTATGATGCAGATTGTGTGGCTTACCGGCATCACCCATCTCTGGTTCATTCTGATTTTGTTGTCATTGTTGATTCCAATAAGAGTTGTAGGTTAAGGGTTTGGTTAGATATTCAAGGACCTTACACCAACGATTGTGACGTCGTATCTCCTTCAGAATTGGATCTTTTCAAAGTTGAAGGGTGAACAATTACGAGATGGTTTGTAGAGAAGCACCGCGAGGATCCACACACCTTTGAAAGGTTCAGTTGAGCATGCTAGTTTTTGGTTATGACATGTAGAAAGAGAAGCCAGACTGGAAATTTGTGAAAATTAAATGACAAATGTGAATAGTTCAACATTTTATTTTTCTTTAGAGTAATGGGTCCTCATAATATCTTCAGTTTTAGATATTAATTGTATTTCTACTTTATACTGCGCCTGGCAAAAAAAAAAAAGGCGCTCATGCGCCAAATTATACTGCTGCTTGGTTTTTTCTAAATAAAAGGCGAGGCTTGGCGACTCGCCTAGCGCCTTTTACAACATAGGATAGGATACTAATTGTCTAATACAACTTCTGCTCAGTGTGATTGTGGCAAACACCAGTAAGGTATTATTGAATTTCATTTATCATAACTAGTATAACACGCACGCGCGATGCGTCAGCCGTTTGAATCGGCGATCGAGTATCGAAAACTGATGTGATAATGCATGCACAATGTTCCTGTTATTCCGGCCAAAAGCTGCAAGCACATGTGATGAGGAAAAACTTGACTTTGTTCTGGGTCCAACTGGGAGATAACAGTAATTACATTAAACATCCAACTGGGAGAAAACAGTGTTCTCGGTTCAGATTGTACAGTCAAACAAACATCTTAATAAAGACTGCACTCGCAAATGTGCCTGCCACTTGAACCGACAACGTGCAGTGAGAATACACTACAAAACAGAAGGCCTCTTGGGACGGCCAAAAAACATCCCAAGAGGACAAAAAACCGTCCCAAGAGGTATTAGGGACGGTTTATGTACCGTCCCCTGTTCCACCGTCACTAATACTATTTGGCCATGTTTTCTTTTTGGGACGGACATATTTTAGGCTTGATTTAAATATTTTATGACTATTAGGGACGGTCAGGCCATCACCGTCCCAAATATCCTTCTTTAGGGACGGTTTTTTCAAAACTGGCCGTCCCTAGAAGCCTTCTTTTTTGTAGTGATACACGGCTTACATTGTCTAAAAGTAATAAAGGAAATCCGAACATCGAAGTTGTCTTTGTTCTGGGTGGGTTGCAGGTCGGCACTTCTTGCTTCTTTCATTTACAGTAACTGCAATTCTCGGTCAGTTTAAGATTGACACTTCTGCCTCTTTCAATCAGTGTACCTGCTAATGCTAGATGCCGAAGTTGTTCTATGATCCTAGGGCTCGGGCGAATGTTGTCACACCTTATTGTTATCACCACTTGAACTGTGAGATGTACTTGATCACCTGTGCATATCAGCAATAGCATAAGCATAATCTGATGCAGCTTCACTAATCACTAATAATAATAAATTCATAACTAAGTGTACTTCATCCATTTGAAACAATACAGTCATTAAAAATAAGCTCCACATGTTTCTTAGTTAGTAACAACATTGCAGTAGTAGTAAAGACTCAGTGTTAAGAGAAACATTTGTTCCCTGGTCATCGACACCTAACTTCACCTTATACTCGGTGGTTCACATTTCAAGGTACCTCTTTTTTTCAAAGACCGGAGTCTTGGATTGACAGAGAAGAATCAGTTGATGAGGTTTTTCAAGCTTACTTCGAGCTCAGTCAGCATCTGGTTATAAATCCTTCTGTTATTGGTCCATCAACACCATTCTTACTTCGAGCTCCAAATTTGCCAGAAGAATGCTCTGAAAGTGATGACAAATGCAAAGTCAGATAAAAGGTTTCCAGGGGAATATGTATTATAAGGGGTTCAATAAAATCAGATTTATCAAAACTTGCTGGTGATATTCCCTCTTAGATGTAAGATTTCCTCCCCCTGTATTTTTTGTTATCATGCTGAGATGAAGTCTGACATTTACGTATGTCTCTTTCCAGCTCTGTGTTCTGAATGTGTCTTCAATTAGAGTTCTCCAGTTAGGTAGCGGTTTATCTGTTTGCCCGTCAGGCATGTAAGTTTACATATCCCTCTCCATTAGATATTATTGTCATTGCTACATTTAAACTTGAAATTCTGTTATGTTGCTACGTAGGTCCGTTTTGTATCTTTCAACTTTTTGCAACGATGTCATCCAAGGAAAGAAGTCACTACATGCAGCCATGAATTTTTTCTCTTTGCACCTCCTCTTTCTGAAAATCCTCAAGATACCTCCTCCATACAAAGTGAGAATGTAGGAGATGCCAAGCCCACTTTATTGTTGAAGGCGACGTTCGTTCAAGAGCTAGTTAAGGTAAAGATCTTGCCGCTATGGTTTTTTTTCCTGTACTGGGTTCTGCAGTTCACCATTTGATCACTCAATTTGATGCAAATAAGATTTCTTGTTTGTTACCAATTGTGGCGTATCAGAGGGAACTGTTCTTTTTTATCACCAGGATAGATCAGGATCTCAGAGGGAACTGTTCTTTGTGTGTAATGTTTTAAAAAACTGTTGCATATAGCAGTTTAAGCTGATGTTCTCCATGGTATTTTTTCAGCTGATGGTCTGACTCTATGTGTCTATGAGTTAGCATGTGCCTATGAGCTTAGATATCATCTCAGCTTTTATAAATATGACGAGTTCCGGTGCCTTCCTAACTTTGACAGTTCAATTTCAATATTGCAGGCTTCATCAGGAGGAGGCATCACCTCTTGCCCCACGCCAGACGGGAATTTGGATTACAGGAATATCTTAATGTTTCTCAAAGAAATGGGATTTTTACTCTTAAAAGTCTTTATGCTAAATTGTTGGAACCTAGAAATGCTAATGCAAACACTGTCTACAGGAAAAAGAATTTGGATGAAAATCTGGAGCCTTAATGTTTCTCAAAGGATTAAACTTTTTCTTTGGAAATGCTTGAACAACGCCTTACCTACAAGGCAAATATTGTCCTCTAGAATGAGGGAAAGGGGGTTTGATACTTCTTGTCCTTTCTGTGGTTTTGCTGTGGAGTCTTTGACTCATGTTTTCTTTGATTGTCCTTATGCTAAGTCGGTTTGGGCCTTGCCTCGGGGGCCTAATGTTTCTAATGTGCAAAGTAGTGACTCTTTTTTAGATCATTATAATGACTGGACTAGGGATGATTCGACTTCATTGTCTTTAGAAGTAGCTGCAACTAAAGTTTGGTATATACGGAAAAAGAGGTGCGACAGGATGTTCTCTAACAATACTAGTACTAGTATTAATTTGTCCATACACATCCAGAGGTTTATACAGTTTTGGACTCCTTATAGGAATGTTGATCAGGATAGTGCCACTGTGATTATTCTAGGTTCGACGTTGCCTTTACCTAATAGACAGTGGACTAGTCCCTTAGGTGATACAAATGCAGGTTACAGGATTGTTATTCGTAATGCACAAGGGTACCAAGGAGCAAGAGGAGGGACCCGTCGGGTTTCGTCTCCTGAAGAAGCTGAAGCACTAGCTGCTTTTGAAGCCACAAAATGGGCGAGGGAGAAAGCGTTAACAAATTTCTC
The DNA here is from genome assembly GCF_003573695.1 of Papaver somniferum. Classification (NCBI taxonomy): domain Eukaryota; kingdom Viridiplantae; phylum Streptophyta; class Magnoliopsida; order Ranunculales; family Papaveraceae; genus Papaver; species Papaver somniferum. The sequence goes on along the minus strand of NC_039364.1, from coordinate 235,283,341 downwards.
TTTTGAAGGGTATTGCAAAAATATAATGGACTATTTGAACGGAATGAGTACTCCCATCTCTTGGCAGGTACAAAGATTACCTGATGTAGTAAAAAGGATGGTGGCTGAAGTTACAAATTTTCAATGATATACTTTCATTCGTAGATCAGGCAACAGTTCTGCTGATCTTCTCATAAAAGAGGTTAGATCTTCTGGTTTTTTTCTCAACAGACTTGGGTTCATGTGCCACAAGTGATCAGCCAATCTCTTTTAAAAGAACAAGCCAATGTAATTGCATGTGTTTATGTTCCTAAATCTCTGGATTGTTCCACTGAGAACCCTTGCAATGTTAACTCTTTGGGTTAGTTTTGTATGAAACGTCTGTTTCTCAAAAAAAAAAAAAAAGTAAGAAGTCGTCTTAATCTTGAAATCATTTGATATAACAATAGGATTTTTTACAGATTTTACTGGATGAAGAAACTGGAGATAATGATAAGTTTTGAGATGGGAAGACAAAGAAACTAAATTGTCACGGTCAAAAGTAGGGCAATTAATCTAAAACACTTGATAAAAGGATAAATAAGGAAAGACCGTTTTTTTTATACTAATAGGTTTGCCTAACCAAGAAAATATTTGTGTAACCAAGAATCTATCTGATTTCCCGTAAACATTTACAAATACAAGGAAAAATAACTAGATCACCGTTGTCACGGTGGGGAGGGCCGACCGAAAAGAAATCGAAACACCGTTATGTGTAATAGTGTTATAAGGTTAAAATTGATATGCATTCAATTTATGGTAGTTTACATAAATTTTCCCATTTTTTATGCATATTTTGTGGTGGTTTGTATCAATTTACCCCATGTGCTATGTATCCTTTGTGATGGTTTTCATTTGCACCAATTTCCCCGTGTATTATACATCGTTTGTGGTACTTTGCATAATAACTATGTATTAAATTTTATATTAGTGTTTGTACTCGTTGTGTAGATTTTTTAAAATCCTTTCCAATGGTAAAAAATTTGTAAAATTTTAAGACACGAATTTTTAGATATATGTTATATTAAAGTTTGATTGCCAATTATACCCCTGAAAAAATAAGATGTATAAAGAGTTATAATAATTAAACTAAAATGAGGGACATTTTAGGTTTTTCATGTTCCAAAGATTCACCAAATTCACTTCCAATCTTTTTATCAAATTGAACATTTTGTTAGGTTTCAATTTATAAAAAAAATGATCATAAAAGGGATTCTTCCCTACGGGACCTTCGGGCCCTCCGGTCGGCTGCCCAATAATATCTTAAGGCAATTAATTTGGAACCGTTTTTTTGGGGACTAATCAAAAATGGTGGGGAACTACTCTCCATTTTTTGGGGTGGATGTTAGTAATAATGAGTCACCCCCCTTATTTTTTAAAGATGGTGGATTTCGAAATGAGGGTTTTGGGTACTTAGGTATACTTCAAATTTAGTTAATGTTGCTTGATTGACAAAATCTTTCGAAAAAATGAAAAAATTATAAACTGATTTCGACCATGGAAATAGAGTTCGGCAAGGACATCTGAAGAACAGGTAGCCGAACTCATCTGCAAGTGTAGTTCGGTTAATAGTTCTGAAACACAGGTAGCCGAACTCAGCTTTAATGGAGTTTCTGCTTTCAGAAAAAAGTTCGGCTAGGAAAAAAAAGCTGCGACGTAACCGAACCACATGTTCGGCTGGGGAAAAAAATCGACGAAACCGAACTCAATATATATGTTTTCAGAGAAAAGTTCGGTTAGGTGAAAAAAATTGCGACGTAACCGAACTAGGAGTAAAAGGAAAAAAAAGTTGCGACGTAACCGAACAAAAACCGAACTTTTCTTTGAAAGAAAAAACTCCATTAAAGCTGATTTCGGCTAGTTCGACAAACTGTTTCACATAATTCTTAGCCGAACTTTTCTCTGTAACTTCCATTTTCAACTCATTTTGATGATTACTTCTCTTTTTTTTCAACGGAAAACGAATGAAAAGTAATGAGTTTGTTATAATTTTGATTTTGATTTTGTTTTGTTAGTGATGTAAATTAAGTTATATATATATAGGTGGCGATGGTGGTGATTTGAGGTGGTCGGTGGTGGTGGTGGACGGTGGTGGTAGGTGGTGGTGAGCGGCGGTGGTGATGGAAAGAGGTGATTATATATATATATATATAGGTGATGGTGATGGGAGGAGGTGGTTATATATATATATATATATAGATGAAGGGTAGGTTAGTCATTTCCATAATTTAGGACACCCTTATAAGTACATGGTAGATATTCCTGTCACAAAGTAATCCCCGCCATTTTTGAGTAGTCCCAAAAAAAAAACTAGGTTGGCTTAAATGAATTCCTATTTCCATACAATAGATTGGTGGAATCTAAACTAGAGTAAAAGAGCATATGATTTTTCAAGATTCCATAAATCAGTGTAGAAAATTGTGACCAAAAAGGGGTGAATATACATAAACTTGGAAATCTTTTGGAATTGAGAAAATTATTAAACAAGTTGGCATAAAAAGAGCGTCATTCAAGTACTAATGATTCTCCATTGAATATGTTCATGAACAATGCATGAATCCCTTATTCCGTGGTTCATATGTGACTATTTGTTTTATCGAACCCCAAAAGTTTGTGGTCCAAAGTGTTGCAGTCAGGGTTTTTCATTTTCTTTTGAGTTCCTTGTTCTTCTTTAAAATTTCAGTCATCTCCTTTCTTTTGCTTTTCTTAGAGAAGCTAATAAGTACCAATACAAAGTGATCATGATGATAACGAATCTTATTATAATATCCACCGAAGGAGAGACTAGATATCCACGAAACCACCATTCCAGATGGATGGAGGAGGGTTTGTGTTAGATGGTTTCATGATGGATAGGTTAATTATTTCCACGACCTGGTTTACATAAATTTCCACAATTTTTTATGCATTTTTTGTGGTGGTTTGCATCAATTTATCCCATATGCTATGTATCTTTTGTGATGGTTTGCATTTTGCACTAATTTCCCCATGTATTATGTATCGTTTATGGTGCTTTGCATAATAGCTATGTATTAAATTTTAAAAGTTACTATCGAATTTTTCATAAAAACACTAAATTTTATATTGTTGTTTGTACTCGTTATGTAGATATTTTAAAATCCTTTCCAACGATATAAAATTCTAAAACAAGGAGTTTTAGATATGTTATATTAAAGTTTGATTGCTAATTATACCCCTGAAAATAGGATGTATAAAGAGTTATAATAATTAGACCAAAAGGAGAGACATTTTAGGTTTTTCATGTCCCAAAGATTACCATCAAATTCATTTCCATCTTTTTTATCAAATTGAACATTCTTGTTAAGTTTCAATTTATAAAAAAGTGACCATAAAAGGGATACCTCCCAACGGGCCCTCCGGGCCCTCCGGTCGGTCGGCCCAATAATATCTTAAGGCTATTAATTTGTGTGCACAGGTTAACACAACCCATGATATGATCATAAAGAAAAGAGAAAACTACAGACAAACCCATTTTACAGATTTCTACCACTGTGAAACCCACACCCAGAAAAGTTCAGGCGCGCACCCATTTTCTGGGGTAAAATTTCTCCTACACCCAGAATTTATAAAATTATGTTTCAGTCTTTTTTTTCTTCATCTTCAATTCCTTTTCTTCTTCCTCTCCACTATACCGTGAATTCCCCATGACGGTTGTTGCTGAGACTTAATGAAATCTCAGAGACTTAGGAGACGGATAAATTAGGGAAGAACGAGAAGAATTAAGATGAAGTTTTTCTAAACTGAGATTGAGAAATTGAAAGATGGGTTTGACGAATTTGACAATTCTGGTGAAATTAGGGTTCTCAGATGGAGAAATTGAGCTCAAAGAAGGAAATGAATCAGATCGAGACTAGAGTATTGAAGAAGATGAGTCTACCACTGTTGCTGTTACTAAAAATCGAAGATTTAAGAAGGTAAATTCTGGGTTGTGGGTTTTGAAGAGTAAGATTGAGAGATGGACGGAGAAAGAACGTGAATGTGGTAACGTGACATGAGATGCAGAATAATGGAATCGTTGGTTTGATGATTGACAGGGGATTGCGGTGCTGGTGAAGATGCAGGAAATGGAGTTGTGTTATTGGTGCAGTGTTAACTGGTGTTGCAGGTGGTTTTACAATGGATTTAGAAAAGTATGGGTGTGTTGCTGACTACAACAAGGACGACAATGTGCAAAGGAGGAATGGCTACTGCTGTAACTGAACAAAGGCTTATTGTTTTGCTGTATTAGGATTAAGGGTTTGCAGGAACTCAACTGAAATGGTGTAGGTGGAACCTAGATAAATGCTTAGGCTTGCAATGAAGGTACTGGTGGTGCCATTGAATTGTTGTAAAATGGGTTTAGGTGGATGGATATGAACTTACTGGCTAGATTGTGAGCTATTGCAGGTGGTGGATTTCAGAATTAATGGTACTGGAAATGCAGCTGAGAGTATTGAAGGGAATATCAGATGAAATTGGTATTGGATGAATGTTAGATGTATGCCTAGGCCACAGGTTGTATAACATGTTATGCATTCGAGAAAATGTTTGCATAACATGTTATGCATTCATGCAAACGGATTCATACCATTGTATGCATCTACAAAAATTGTAGCATAACTTGTTATGCAGTCCAGAAAATGGTTGCATAACACGTTATGCATCAACTTATTTGTTAGTATCGAAACCAGCAATAAAAAAGACTGCATAACTTGTCATGCACCTACAATAATATCTGCATAACATGTTATGTAGCCATGAAAATGGATGCATAACAGGTTATGCGTCCGAAAATATGGTTGCATAATGCATTATGCATTGATTTTATCCGTGTGCACTAAAATCAACCAAAACAATGGGTACATAATCTGTTATAGATGCATAACTTGTTATGCAGTCGGGAAAATGATTGTATAATTTGTTATGCGTCTGCTTTTTCTGTTGGATTCAGGCATATACATCATTTTAGTGGTTGCATAACCAAAATAATTGATGCATGAACAAAAATATGATTGCATAACGTGTTATGCATCTTTTGTGGTGTATGCATATTGTGTTATGCATCTTTTTTGGAGTATGTATAACGAATATGTAGTTAGTTTTCGAAATCTTTCCCTAAACTGATGATCACCTCCGATATTTTCGTGAAAAACAAAAATTTGATATTGTTGTTTGTACTCATTCTGTAGCTCTTTTAAAAAGATTTCCAACGATATAAAATTGGTAAAATTCCAAGGCTCAGATTTTTAGATATGTTATATCCAAATTGTGTTGCCAATTATACCCCTGAAAAATTAGGCTGCATATCGAGTCATGCCTGAAAAATAGTATGCATAACTCGTCATGCGAATGCATAAACCGTCATGCAAACATTTTTAATAATTTCGGATAATTATAGGTGTCACGGTAGATATTTTTCATAATTATGAGTGTCACGGTAGATAAAATTAATTGTGGGCCTGACAATAAAAATATTATCTTGGACCACAAACTTTTAGGATTCGATAAAAGAATAGTCACATATGAACCACATAATATGAGATTCATGCATTGTTCATGAACATATTCAACGGAGAATCATTAGTTCTTGAATGACGCTCTTTTATGCCAACTGATTTAATAATTTTCTTCATTTCCAAAAGATTTCCAAGTTTAAGTATATTCGCCCCTTTTTGGTCACAATTTTCTACACTGATTTATGGAATTTTGAAAAATCATATGCTCTTTTACTCTAGTTTTGATTCCACCAATCTATATCGTATGGAAATAGGAATTCATTTAAGCCAACCTAGTTGTTTTTGGGGGCTACTCAAAAATGATGGGGGACTACTTGGTGATAGGAATGTCTATCCTATACTTAAAAGGGGTATCCTGAATTGTGAAAATGACTAACCTACCCTTCATATATATATAACCACCTCCTCCCATCACCACCACCTATATATATAATCACCTCCTCCCATCACCACCGCCGCTCACCACCACCGACCACCTCAAATCACCACCACCGCCACCTATATATATATATAGCTTAATTTACATCACTAACAAAACAAAATCAAAATCAAAATTATAACAAACCCATTACTTTTCATTCGTTTTACGTTGCAAAAAAATGAGAAATAATCATCAAAATGAGTTGAAGATGGAAGTTACAGAGAAAAGTTCGGCTAGGAATTATGTGAAACAGTTTGTTGAACTAGCCGAAATCATCTTTAATGGAGTTTTTTTGTTTCAGAGAAAAGTTCGTTTACTTCGCAAATTTTTTTCCTAACGGAACTTTTAGTTCGGTTACGTCGCACTTTTTTTTTCCTTTTTCTCCTAGCCGAACGTTTAGTTCCGTTGCATCACAATTTTTTTCACCTAACCGAACTTTTCTCTGAAAACATATATATTGAGTTCGGTTTCGTCGATTTTTTTCCCAGTCGAACATGTGGTTCGGTTACGTCGCAACTTTTTTCATAGCCGAACTTTTTTTTGAAAGCAAAAACTCCATTAAAGTTGAGTTCGGCTACCTGTGTTTTCAAAACTATTAGCCGAACTACACTTGCAGATGAGTTTGGCTACCTGTTCTTCAGATGTCCTTGCCGAACTCTATTTCAATGGTCGAAATCATTTTTATAAATTTTTCAATTTTTCGAAAGATTTTGCCAATTCAAGCAACATTAACTAAATTTGAAGTATACCTAAGTACCCAAAACCCTCATCTCGAAATCAACCATCTTAAAAAAAAAAAAAAAAACCTTCCTCTCAAAAATTATTCTTTTAAAAACACCTGGTTAATTAATCTTAACCTCACTAATTAATCATTATACTAACACTAATTAATCATTATACTAACTAATTTAATTACCAAGGGCAAGTTTGATATTAAAAAATAGATAAGGGGTGACTCATTATTACTAATATCCACCCCCAAAAATTGGAGAGTAGTCCCCCAAAAACGGTTCCAAATTAATTGCCTTAAGATATTATTGGGCAGACCAACCGGAGGGCCCGTAGGGATGGATCCTTTTTATAGCCACTTTTTATAAATTGAAACCTAACAGAAATGTGCAATTTGATAAAAAAATTGGAAATGAATTTGATGGTAATCTTTGGGACATGAAAAACCTAAAATGTCCCTCCTTTTAGTCTAATTATTATAATTCTTTATACACCCTGTTTTTTCAGGGGTATAATTGGCAATCAAACTTTCATATAACATATCTAAAAATTCGTGTCTTATAATTTTACAAATTTTTTACTGCTGGAAAGGATTTTAAAAAATCTACACAACGAGTACAAACAACAATATCAAATTTAGTGTTTTTACGAAAAATTTGATAGTGATTTTTAAAATTTAATACATAGTTATTATGCAAAGCACCACAAACGATGCATAATACATGGGGAAATTAGTGCATAGTACAAAGCATCACAAAGGATACATAGCACATGGGTTAAATTAATATAAACCACCACAAAATGCATAAAAAATGGGAAAAATTTATGTAAACTACCATAAATTGAATGCATATCAATTTTAACCTTATAACACTACTACGCATAACGGTGTTTCGAACTTTTTTCGGTGGGCCCTCCCCACCGCGGCAGCGGTGATCTAGTTATTTTTTCTTGTATTTATAAATGTTTTTGGGAATCACATAGATTCTTGGTTAAGTAAATCTTTTCTTGGTTAGGCAAACCTATTAGTATAAGAAAAAACGGGCTTTCCTTATTTATCCTTCTATTAAGTGTTTTAAATTAATTTCCCTACTTTTGACCATGGCAATTTAGTTTCTTTGTCTTCCCATCTCAAAACTTATCCTTATTTCCAGTTTCTTCATCCAGTAAAATCGGTAGAAAATCTTATTGTTATATCAAATGATTTCAAGATTAAGACGACTTCTTACTTTTTTTCTTCTTTGAGAAACAAACATTTCATACAAAACTAACCCAAATATTTAATATTACAAGGGTTCTCAGTGGAACAATCCAGAGATTCAGGAAAATAAACACATGCATTACATTGGCTTGTTCTTTTAAAAGAGATTGGCTGATCACTTGTAGCACATGAACCCAAATCTGTTGAGAAAAAACCAGAAGATCTAGCCTCTTTTGCGAGCAGATCAGCAAAACCGTTGCCTGATCTGTGAATGAAAGTGTATCCTTGAAAATGTGTAACTTCAACCATCATCCTTTTTACTTCATCAAGTAATTTTTGTACCTGCCAAGAGATTGAAGTACTCATTCCGTTCAAATAGTCCATTATATTTTGCAGTCCCCTTCCAAAGAGAAATGTGTTAACGCTTTCTCCCTCGCCCATTTTGTGGCTTCAAAAGCAGCTAGTGCTTCAGCTTCTTCAGGAGACGAAACCCACAGGTCCCTCCTCTTGCTCCTTGGTATCCTTGTGCATTACGAATAACAATCACGTAACCTGCATTTGTATCCGTTCAAGTCCACGCACCATCCATATTTATCTTAAAAGTATCACCTAAGGGACTAGTCCACTCTCTATTAGGTAAAGGTAACTTTGAACTTTGAATAATCACAGTAACACTATTCTGATCAACATTCCTAGAAGGAGTCCAAAACTGTATAAACCTCTGGATTTGTATGGACAAACTAATACTAGTACTAGTTTTGTTATAAAACACCTTGTCGCATTTCTCTTTCCGTATATACCGAACTTTAGTTGCAGCTACTTTTAAAGACAATGAAGTCGAATCATCCCTAGTCCATTTCATTATAATGATCTAAAAAAGAGTCATTATTATGCACATTAGAAACATTAGGCCCCGGGGACAAGGCCCAAACCGACTTAGCATAAGGACAATCAAAGAAAACTTGAGTCAAAGACTTCACAGCAAAACCACATAAATGACAAGAGGTATCAAACCCCCTTTCGCTCATTGTAGAGGACAATATTTGCCTTGTAGGTAAGGCGTTGTTTAAACATTTACAAAGAAAAAATTTAATCCTTTGAGAAACATTAAGGTTCCAAAAAAAATTTCTGCAGACGGTGTTTGCATTAGCATTCCTACGTTCGAACAATTTAGCATAAAGACTTTTAACAGTAAAAATCCCATTTCATTCTAGTTTACATCTAAGCTTGTCTTTGGAACAATTTAGCATGGTACGACTTCTTACTTGATTGTAAATTTTTGGGTTTAATTAGTCCAACATGAAAAACCAAATATTTGAGTCATACACAGTTTTGAGTAGAATCATGATTGATTAGAATCATCAATCATGCGTCAATAATAAACATTAGCATAAAAAAATCATATAAATGTTGATTCAAGAATTAGTGATCCTCCCTTCAAAAAAAATAAAAAGAAATAGTGATCCCAATTATTCTTTTTGTAATAGACAAACCCAAATCCAACTGCCAAACCCTAAGTACAAGAATCTACTTATTTTTCTAAAATCCTATACGTATTTAAGGAAATCTGTTTGAGTCACAAATTCAATTTCTATTTTAATTTTACTTATTACGGGATGTTGGGAAGAATTGAGTCTTGGGATGAGAATTGAGAACTTATAAAGGAGGAGGGACCCAATAAACGGAGAAGACGAAGAGAGAAATTATTAAGGAAGAGGGATGGAAAGAAACATATAGGACCGCGAGATAAACAAAGATATTCTACTTTGTCATATACTCTCTCAGTTCTATTTTACATGATGTTGTAGAGTTTTTCACGCAGATTAAGAAATAACATAGGGTGTAAATTTTTTCCAAACCTACCCATATTAATAGCTTCCTAAAAATTTAAAGCCCCTAGTTTTTAGTTTTTATATTTAGTGTAAATTACGAATCGTTGCAATTTACTTGGGATAGAGTATTTATCCTCCATGAAGTGGATTTAAAAATTATCCATTTACTAATTTCAATGAAAATTAATGGTATGATATGAACCCAAAACAAGGGAAAACTAGTAAGAACTTGGGAAAAATATCTAAACACTCATCTATTGTGGAACATAAAAAAAAACTAAAACATCAAGTAAAATGGAACACGGGGGGCATATGGAAATTAGTTTCCATATTTAATTCTATAATCATTCGAACATTATTGGATTATTATTTTAACCTGTAGCAGGTCTTTAATGCCTTTGTAGGTTCATGTGACATTTGTCCTGTTGTAAACAGTATTAAGATGTGTTTGGATGTAGAATTTTAAAGGTGGAATTTGTGGGTCCAGGGGATTTGGTAGGATTACGTTTTCCTCTGTGCGTTTGGTTGTTCGAATCCTAGGAATCACGCTTCCTACGGGATTCGGTTTTCCAGCAAATCCTGCATATGGAGTCCGACCTTTCCTCCTAATATTTGCTGGGAAACTTATCAAGGGATTTATGGACCCACTTTTTCTTTTAACTATAAATCTTGTATATATATATATATATCTTTTAGATTTAAGAGTAATGCCAAAAGATACAAAGATTTTAAAAAAAGAAAACTCTATAAATCCTAGGAATTTTAATTGAGTTACCAAACACACAACGAAAATACATGAATCCCGGAATTTATAATCCCATGAGATTATAAATTCGTGGAAACAGTGAATTCTGCAAAACCCATCATTACTTTCTTTTCACTAGTATAACACGCATGCGCGATGCGTCTTCCATTCCGTTTCAGAATCCGCAAAACATATCATTTTAATTGCATCACCTACCCTTTCATTAAGGATTCACATTTGTTTCTCAAGTTTCTGTCGTCTTCTATTTCCAGTCTCTGAATTGTCTTGCCCTATCCGTCGTTAAGGGGAGATAAGAAAATGTATTTTCTAAGGGAACGATATGAATTGTCGTTGTGTGTTCCCACTGTGTCTCATATTAATTCTTTTACTCCACAAATGTAAATGTGCAGTGACAAAAAATAATCAATTTTCAGAATGTACACTGATGCCACTAAAGTGACAAGATCACAAATACCAACTGCAAATATTCCTGCAAGGTTAGAAATCCTCAGTATGGGGTACACTATAGACTAAGGTGTTGCAACTACACTTGGTGGAAGCGTAGTTGAGGCCGTGGCTCCATAAAGGAAGATGGAGAGACCACCGGGTTCAATCAATGCTCACCTAGAGAGGAAGTAGACGAGTAAGGCACAACCTAATTTGTGTCATTAATGAAATCATCTCATTTGATTGTCTCTGACTATGTCCATGAAACAATACTGGAGGATGCTCCGAAGTTTTAAATGATTCTAGAGAACAATGAAATCCTGACAGATTATGAGAATGCATATGAGTCAATGGATGGATCATGCGTGCACAGTGATGATATAATTCATAAATAGTTGCTCCAGAAATAGAGCACATTGAGATCGAACCATGCTTTATTTTGATTAATTTCAAATAAATATCATATTTGGCCTACACAATCCAGGTAGAACTTAGTTCTTTGGAAAATATACGGGTATTTGGTGTGGTAGTGCTAACCAACCAAGTGTAAAGCCTATTTTTGACATACATAATTAATTTGTCATAAAGCATAATGAGAATAAAGTAGTCTTAAAGTACAAAGACTCGCCTTGTGGCGCGAGGTTTCTCACGAAGCCCTGGAATTGTTCTCTTGTAATGAACGTTATAGAGTTTCGCTACTTAATTAGCTTAGTAATTTCAAAAGGACTTAAAATGCAACATATATATGTGGTTGTTACGTATCTCTGAAAGAATCAAGAGATAGGAGATATTTACAAAAGTACTTGATAGACTTTTGTTGCCCAAATCAAATGACTCTAAACCATAGAGTGCGTTTACAGTTAGATAGAACGTTCACTTAGTAATTCAAGCAATCAGGTGGATGTGGTATACCCGTCTAAGTGGCTATTTGATTTGGAGGGCATAGATAAGTAATTTATTTTTCCTTGCTTATTCATAAGAAAGTTCCTGATTTGGAATTGTAGTTATTTATGTTGATGGTATAAACATGATGTGTACTCTTGATGTAATAAGAGAACTTAAAGGCTATTTAAAATCCGAATTTGAGATGAAAAATTTAGGGAAAGCTCGATCGAATACTGAGTATATGGTATATTATTCCACCAGTTTGCATATGTCTAAAGTTGTCAGAAAATTTAACAAAGACATGCATCCTGATAACACTCCCATGATTAGTCGAGGTTCAACTGTAGGTAAGTAACCATTTCATCCAAAAGAATATGAGGAAGATGTGTTGGGAGATGAAATTCCCATATCCAACTACAATAGACGCATTGTTGTACTTAGTATAATAATGTACTCGATTAAATTTTACATCTTCAGGGAACTTGTTAGCTAGATATAGCTCTACGCCAACGCAACATCATTAGAATGGTATAGTTAATGTAATCATGTAATTAAAAGTAACCATTGACAAAATTTGTTTTATCCCTACAAAGACATTAAAAGGAATGCTAATGAAAGTGCAATCTATAAGTTGTGGATTATGAAGGAACAATAATCTCTTCTCCATCTAAAGAAATCAGAGGGAAATATGGTATATTATTTTCTAAGTCATTACCAATATTCGGTTTCGAAAAATACATCACTAAAGGAACTGTTTGGAACAACTCTGAAAGTAATCAGGGGGAGATGTCGACATCAGGGGGAGGATCCAAGGATATGATGTCGACATATTTTACTTTGAAATTGAAGCTGTGTTGTACTCTTTTTCCCTTCGACCGAGAATAGTTTTTCCCAAAGGGTTTTGTTACTTGACAAGGTTTTTAGCAAGACAACACTAAAGACATCAAGTATGTTGAACGTTGAAGACATAAAGATCGTGTTGATATTACTGAAAATATCTGAATCAAAGAAATGAAATGCGATAGTTTGTTAAGCAACGTAATTTCTAGATTCAACAACAAGGTTTTATAAACGTTCCAGTCACCAAAGTAAAGTGTAATGAACTCCTTTTGACTTCATTAGACTAAAGAAAATTGTATGACATCAGGGGGAGCATCTAATGGTGTGTTGAACTATTTTCCTTCACCGGGGTTACTTTTTCCCATAGGGTTTTGTTACTCGGTAAGGTATTCAATGAGACCACAACAAACACTGGGAATGTAATTTCCCAGATAAGGCTATTTTTTTCCCACGAGAATTTTCTGTCTTAGGAGTTGTGAAGCGACTAGTCAACTTCAACAAAGCAAAGTGATCATCTGCAACATATCCACCTTTACTTGCATCTTCCACTTTGTACTCTTTTCCATTCGTCAAGGTTTTGTCCCATTGGGTTTTTCCTTGTCAAGGTTTTAATGAGGCAACGTATACACATCCAACTATGCTCTAAGTTTATTAATATTGTACTCTTTTTCTTTAGTTCAGGTTTTGTCCCTCTGGGTTTTTCCTGACGAAGTTTTAACGAGGCAATTAACTTAGACTCGTCGATTTTTGAGGATCATGTTGCATGTGATGAACTACATATAAAATACGAGACAACATGTGAAGTATTACATGTGAAGAGTTGCACTAAGATTTTATCCCACCGGATTTTTTCCTTATCAAAGTTTTAATGAGACAATGGACTCCGGCACAAGTCATCAAGGAAGAACGACATTTGAAGAACTATATGTAAAGCATTATGTATAAAGTTTTATTATTGAACTGCACAAGGGGGTATTACAGGGCCTACGACACATGGATGTGCGGTCCAACTAGATTTCTAGGGTTGTATATAAGGAAAACTATGTATTGATTCTATACTACTCTCCTAATAATATTGTTCTTCTCCTTCCTCTTATCTTTCTTTGTTTCATCCATGATTCTCCTAAAACATTTAGCATATTTTACGTAGAAAAACTACTTTTCTTAAGGAAGAAATAGTATTAAACTAGCCTATAATATTAGTCAGACGAGTTCTATTCTCGGGGCTTTAGTTATCTAATGGATCTAGAGCGATATCCTAATGGATCTGAAGAGGGCCACATGTGTTATTTTCTTGACTTTACGATGGACTTTTACTTCTCCTTTGGCGGCTGATTTAAGTGATGACTGTTAAACCAGTCGTCACCGTTAAGGAACTCTGCTTATAAATAGGTACCAAACTGCTAGTTGTATGCATACTCATTCAAGCATATAAAAAGTAATAGTATTGAGATAGAGAGAAAATGGAGAGACCAGGCGCAGATAATCATGAGCACGTGCAATGGCTGAAAGATAAATGGAACGCGATCATAGTGGTAGCAGTACTGGTAGCAACCATGGCCTTTACAACTGCCCTGACTCCACCTGGAGGTTTTTGGCAAGAAAACTACAACGAGACACCCTTACACGCCGGAGTGTCAGTACTATTTAATGCAAATCCTGGCCGTTTCAAACTTGTGATCGCTTGTAACACTTTGGCGTTCCTCTGCTCAATAAACACAATTCTTCTGCTCTTAACTGACCTACCTTTCAAAAAAAAACGTATCTTCCAATGGGTTGTTTGCAGTATGTGGATAGCTTGCTGCTCCATGGCATTAACTTATTTAATCACCGTGGGAAGTATGGTATCACCAGCTTATATCGGAACACCTATCCCTTTTACGAACCAAACTTCCACCACCAAGCGTCCTGGTTTAACAGACCTTGAGTTGGTTTTGATTTTCGTCATGAGTGTCTGCTTGTTCTTCCCATGGATTATTTACTACAAAGAAACCATCGGGCAGATCTACTCAATGTTCGGTAAATCAGCAGAAACGGCATCCCGCTGAGCTTATATAGGAGGTACAGTAACAGCTAAAGCCACCTATTGAAGAAGACCACCTATTGAAGAAGAAAATGTGTAATCTGGTATTTGGAATCGATCTAAATCTTTACTTTTATGTAGGAACAATAATCAACATTTACAGGGTAATCTGTTATTTGTTTGGTGTGCTCTTTGTTTTTCTTTTACCTTAATATGGGCTTGTTATTAGTCTTCAATAAAAAGGATACGAGTATTTATTTGGGATATTTAACGTTTGGTATGTATTCGTTTGATCTTCATTTTGTTCATTAGTTTTGATAATATGTGTTAAAATTTTGCAAATCTGAAATTTAGGGTTTTATAAAGATGACAATAATATGGGTGTATTAGGAGGTGAATGAGGAGTTACGTGGGTATTTGGAATCGGGTTTATAATAAAACTCAAATCAGTCTAAAATCTAAATTTTGGTTGATGGATTTCGAATTTGCAGGTGAAAGAAGACATAAAAGGGGTTAGAAACACAGCATAGACTGAAGGGTTGGACGAGAGTTCTGAACGTGCATAATTTTAATGAAATTATAATCGTTGGATCGATCCATTTGTAACCATAAGATTAAATTAAATATGGACACGCGTTTTTGTGAAAGTCACGTAGTAACTGGTGTTGACACCGTTAAATAATTAAAATTTATTAAGAATTATAAAATTGTTATAAACGTGTATTGCACGGGTTATAATCTAGGGAATATCTAAGGTTTTACGATTATTTTACTTAGATATTCTTGTGTCTAGCCTATATAAATAGAGCTTGTATTCTCTCTTATTGGAGTACACCTTAATAAGCATCCATGTACGTTGTGAATGCGTGATGCTTGATATCAGTTCTTTTTTTTTTTGTAATTGTATATATAATTTGAGTAGAAATTACTGGTCTCACATTCAAAGTTAGACAAAAGCTTGAATTCTAAAGCTCCTAACCCCCGACCAAAAGAAATTTAGGATTTTGAGATTTTTCCGTGTTTATTGCCGCACACAAAATGAGGTAGGTGGTCGATATCCATAAATTCCAAATATCAAACCTACTAGAAAACCAATTGGTAGGCGAATATAGATGTGTAAATAAGATGAATAAATGGATGCCTACAGTGATACCGCAAGTGCACGGTGTTGTTGTAGTGAGTGCACAAGTACGGGTCGAATCCACAGGGACTTGGGGTGTTATGAAGTTTTCCTAGCTAAGCTAATTCTATATGCAAGGCAGTGACAATGAGGGATAGGCCAAGGCAGGGAAACAAGGCTACAATGCATATGTACAACGACAGTGAAGGTGATATATTTACAGTGAGGTAGTGATATAGTAACAATGTGACAAAACAAAGACAATGGCCAAGGGCCAAAGGCAGTGACAGGGAAACAAAGTGGAAAAGTAGTGAAGAAAATGAAAATAGTGGGAATAGAAGTGTGATTCTAGGGTTAAGATTTCTCTTTCACCTAGCTAGTTCACCTAGGTTAAATCCTTGTCCCTAATGGACAAGAGGGTCTAGTTCAAGCTAGTCTCTTGGCCAGGGCAATTCATGTGGCAAGTTATCTAACCTAAAATCCTTAGATTAACCCCTAGCATTGCCTATCTGATTAAAGCATAAACAATCACAGGTCATTTAGGTTTCTAGGTCTCTAACTAATATGGCTGGTTAATCCCTTAGAGCCACCACTGACCCCTAGCATTAGTGGTCTTTTTACAGCACCACTAATCACAAGTCAGTGAGGCTTTTAGGAATTTAGCTAGCCTAGACTATTTTGAGTTCTACAAGAATCAACCTAAAGGCTAACCAACAAGGCTTAAGGGTCTTCTCACCCTAGTGGTGGATTTAGAACATGCTGAAGTTAGGAGTTTTCATGTTTGTCAAGCATTAAGACTCAAAACAAGAACATGTGAGTAAACAGGGGAATTACAGGACTAACAGTAGAAGATTCACAAGACAACAAACAATTGAACATTCACACAACAAACATTAACAGTGGATAAGAAGAAGATATGCATTGGATTGAAAAATGAAATTAACCCAATTAGGGGGAACTAGGATGACCCAAGAACAAGTTTTGCATTCTCTACAGCTTCCCTTTTATAGTTTTTCAAAAATACAAAACCCTAATTCGAAACCCTAATTTTTTTGGGGAAAATCAAATTCTCTCACCAATTTCCTGAATTGAGCTCGACCCATGCTTTGGGTATGTCCCCTCTGCTCTTCTGAAGCTTTTCTTGCCCTCAATTTTGTCTTCTCCTCGCTGTTGGTGAAACCCTAGCTCGAGCTTTCTTGTCAAACCCACACATAGGGTTCAGAGATGTGAATTTGGAAAGAAGTCTAGGCTAGGTAGAGATGTCGTGGTGTTGTCGGGTGGTTGTGGTGGTGGTGTGGTTCGAGAAGAAGGTGTAGCTGGTGGAGGTGATGGAGTTGCACAACTGTGGAGCAGCTCTCTGCAGTTTGGGGAAGATGAGAAGAAGAACTCGATGGAGAAGAAGGGTCCGTTTGGTTAGGGGTATAGGGTTCTGATGTTAGGGTGTGAGGCGGGTGTATCAAAGGTTGATGATCAGCGAAGAGAAAGTGTAGGATGAAAAGGTGATGGAATGATCCAACGACGGGATAGAAGCGACCGTTGGATGATGAGATACAACAAAACTGACGGTTTCAGATGGAGTTAGGTACTATAGTGTTTGACGGGAGCTTCGGAGTTTGATGCACAATGATGAGGTGACCGTTGGATGATGAGATGGATCCAATCTGACGGCTCTCATGGAAATGGGTATGGATAATGGAAATGGATTTGGGTAAGGGTCTTGGGTCTTGGGTATGCCAAGCCCATATCTTCTTTAAGAACAATTCTTCCTCTTCAAGCCCACTTCTAGTTGATTCGGCTCTTGCAAACATCATTCTTCGCTTCCTCCTAGCGGGAGTCTTTGCCGTTCCTTTGCTCTTTTCGCTCCGTGAGATAACCAGGCTTTATTTAGTACCTAAAAATGCAAAATTAATTAAGAAAAGTATTTATTCTTGAAAACAACGAAAATACAGAATATGGGATAAAATGTAGAATTAATGCACAAAGGATGAGTTAAATGCAAGAAAAATATATAGAAATATGCACTTTTTAGCACTCATCAAATACCCCCAAACCTGAATTTTACTTGTCCTCAAGTAAAACAAAACTAAGGAAATCCTACCTATACCACTGTCGCTGGTCTCTCGAATGCATTTAGCGTATGCACTAAGCCTTTTAAACCACTAAGTGTCCCTAGTGGACGAGTGAAGTCTCGTGAAGGTTTGCTTAGAACGTACCTACAAAGTTCTAGGTCAAAATATAAGCTCAGATTCCATCAAATGTGACATGTGCAAGACAGTTTAAGCTCACAACAAAATGGAGATGTCAATCTAGCTATCAAAGGCACAATCCTAGCACTGATAACAAATAAAGACATGTGATAAGAGTGTAAAGTGTATCTACACATGTGTAAAGAAAGATCGGATGTTATGACTACTAATCACCAAGAGATAGTTTCTCAGGCTAAGAA
>NC_039364.1:235227122-235265059 GCF_003573695.1 Papaver somniferum | reverse complement strand
TTTTTTTTTTTTTTTTTGATAAGGAAACACTTTTGATACATAAGCAAAAAGAAACAAAAAAAAAATTACATGACATTTTGCAAGAGGTAGCCCTTTTTGATGCACCCAGTTAAATTCGATGGTTGTCTTTCTTAATGTAACCTCCACCTTCTATCCCAACCAACCAAAGAACAAGCTAGTCAAGTTTCGTTCAGTATTCTAAAGTGATTGGCAACTAAAAATTCCGATAGAACACCTGAAGGATGAGGCTATACATGTATTGGTAGATCGTGCGCGTGCAAGTTTCTTATCACTATGTGAATTGTGCTAGAATCAGGGGTGCCTAAATATCTAGACTAAGAATCCTTATGTTTACATACATGCACAAGAGTCAACATTTCAAGGTAAATGAGCTCCATTTTTATGTTTTTTTTCAATTTTTAATTTTTAATTTTATTTTTTTTTCATTTTTTTCAAAAAGAAGGAGTTCTTGTTTTCAATTATGGCATATTATCAAAGTATCTACTTTTCACCCCCAAACCTAAACTAAACATTGTCCTCAATGTTTCAAAATATGAACAAAATTATAATACAACATATGAAGAGGATCATGTTGAGTAGAGAAAAAGGAAAGAGAATACCCAATTTCGACGAAAGCAATATTAGAACTCCGTTATTCAAGGCAAGAATCCAACATATGTCAGCCGAGATCATATTGGATTAGCAAAATATATACAAAAGGAACAAAAGGGTTTTAAGAAATTTTATCTACTGGATTATATACAAAAAATTCACCATACACTAACAATTTAAAGAGTTGAGGATCAACCCAAAAGACAAAGTGTAGAGGTTTCAACAGCTTCACACAAATATAACAGGAAAGAAACGCAAGTGAAACTGTGAAACAAAATGAGCTACCCCCAAACCTGGATTTTTCAACGGATAAAATTTTGGAAACAAAATCTCGCAGTTTTGGGGGTTCATCATGTACAAGGTCTAACTCAAAGTGAACTGTGCTAGGGACGGGCAAACATGCTAATTCCAACTGTGGCTCCTCAAAGATATTATACTTAGATGCAAAATAGTCCAAAAGGACTTGGGAAGCACACAGTTCCAAACCTAGATTAGGGACTCTCAGAAAAGTCGGTTTGACAATATGGGTACAAACCAAATCTAGGTTGGGTGGAAGGCCATCAGATTGTGACTTATGTAGGACGATAGGCACATCATTACTAATCACATCAACATCTCCTAAGTCTTCTACACGTGTCACAACATGCTCACAATCATCAAACAAATTGGCAAGATCACAATCAGAATCATCAACAAATTTATTCTCATGCATCGGCAAATCAGGAGAAATATCACAATGTGACCTAGGTAGAGAATCAGACACATCAAATATATTTTCATGCATATTAGCATTAGTGTTTACAGAATATTCAACTATTCCTATGTCATGCTCATCTTCGCAGAATAATTGTACGAATCCCATGTCAATATCAAAATCATATGAATTACAATGAGTATTAGAAAAAACAACATTCATGAAGGTCGAGGGAGAGAAGCCATATGTTATTGAACCAACAGGTTCCAAAATATTTTCATGTTCTTCTAACATATCATCATAATCATCATAATCATCATCATGGTAGCATGCATATTGGTCCTCATTAACAATTGTGGTGTCCTTAGTCGATTCATGTTCCTCTAAATTAGGTTCATATTCAACATCATTTACATGAATGGGACTAGACACTTCATTAGGGACAACATACATTTCCTCATGAATTTCATCCTTTTGTAGGTGAAGCAAAATCTGATCTAAATATGCCTGAATTCGTGATGTAGATCTATCAAAGTTTTGCTTACTGAGTCTTAAAGCTTCTGTGGTGGAGTCTAAATTCATGGGAGTACAAAATTCTTCATGTTCAAATTGTGGTGAATGGTACATGTGTGCATGGTCATTAGGGTTTACAAAATATTGATCGCAACCCTCAAAGGATTGATTATGGTCCCAATGACTACCATTCTCACAATTTATGGGCATTTCATACCTTGGATTTTCTCTAGATTGCCTAAAATTATGCAAAATATGACAATTCTCAACAGGATGGTCTAAACTACCACATGCGGGACATGCATAGATTTCAGGTTGCCTAAGAAAATTAGATGTGACATATTCCTCATGTGATTGCATTTCTAAAGCTGCGATTCGAGCTTCTAATTGATCGATCAGTGATGATTGTGTGAGTGAGGCACTAGCAAAATGTTCATTTTCACGTTGTGGTGAATGATGCATGTGTGAATAGTTATTAGGGTTCATGTATTGAGGCTCGGGACTTTGAAAATGTCCATAATAATTCATATAACTATTGACATCATGGTCTATGGGAGGTTCATAACGTGGAGTATGTCCATACGCAAGTTCTCTAAGGGATTTGTTGTATTCCCCAACTGTAGACCAAGATCTAGACATGATTTGGCTCAAAAGCTAAGTAACTATGTTACAAAGCCCAAAATTTGGTTTTTAATGGGTTTTAGAAAATTTGGACTTAATGGGAAAAGAAAACACTTTGGTTTATTGGGTTTTGAAAACTTTGGTTTTAGACTTTGAAGACAAAGCCCATTTGGGAGCTTTTGGTTTTGATGGGAGCAAATTTGGTTTTAAAGAGGTAGAAAAATTTGGTTTTTAATTGGGAGCAAAAATTTTGGTTTTAGTATTGGGAGCAAGAATTTTGGTTTTAGTGTTGGGAGCAAGCCCACATTGGTGGGAGAAATTGCTTTGCTAAGGGAAGGTGAACTAAGCCCACAATGTGTATGCAAACTGAAGCCCAATGTAGCTTTTGAAATAGCCCAACTGTTGCTTGTTTGGTCTGAGGCCCAGTTGGGCTTTTAAAAGTTCAGTTTTTCTAATTTAAAACTACAGGCCCAAATCAATCTAACACCACAAGCCCACAAGCAATTAAACAAACGAGCCCACAAGAAATTAATTACAAACCCAACAGAAAAATGGAAAAAATTATTACAAGCCCATAAATTAAAAATGGAAGCCCACAGGTTGGGTTCTCTTAATGGGTTTAGGCTTACTTGCTTAAGCACAGCCCAGCTGCTCAGTTTGGTTGCAAAAGCCCAGTTGGGCTTTGGTTCACCTTCTGCAGCTTACAGCCCAGTTGGGATTTAATGGCTCAGTTTAGCACCAGGCAGCAGGGGTTGCAGCAGACTTGGCCTGGCACCAGCAGGAGCACCACAGCAGCACAAGTTCTAGCAACAATAGTGTAGCACCAGCTCCACAGCAGCAGCACCACAAGTTCAGAGGCACCACAAGGCACAGAGCAGGACTTCAGTTGTACCTGCAGCTCAAAGAAGAAAGTGAGGCACAACAACAAAATAGTAAGAACAGCAAGATGTAATGAATGCAAGTGAGTATGCAAAGACAAGAGATGAATAAGCAAGTTATGATGCAATCATGCAGAAAATGTTACACTGAAACAGAGAAGATGCAAATGCAATGGTTATGCAAGTTACACTAAGATGCAGGAATGCAATGCAGATGCAAGATGCTGATGCATACAATGATGCAATGATGCAAATGGACTAGAATGAAATGCAAGATGGCTAAGAAATCTTCAGAACAGCACAGCCAAGTCCCCGGCAGCGGTGCCAAAAACTTGGTAGGCGAATATAGATGTGTAAAGAAGATGAATAAATGGATGCCTACAGTGATACCGCAAGTGCACGGTGTTGTTGCAGTGAGTGCACAAGTACGGGTCGAATCCACAGGGACTTGGGGTGTTATGAAGTTTTCCTAGCTAAGCTAATTCTATATGCAAGGCAGTGACAATGAGGGATAGGCCAAGGCAGGGAAACAAGGCTACAATGCATATGTACAACGACAGTGAAGGTGATATATTTACAGTGAGGTAGTGATATAGTAACAATGTGACAAAACAAAGACAATGGCCAAGGGCCAAAGGCAGTGACAGGGAAACAAAGTGGAAAAGTAGTGAAGAAAATGAAAACAGTTGGAATGGAAGTGTGATTCTAGGGTTAAGATTTCCCTTTCACCTAGCTAGTTCACCTAGGTTAAATCCTTGTCCCTAATGGACAAGAGGGTCTAGTTCAAGCTAGTCTCTTGGCCATGGAAATTCATGTGGCAAGTTATCTAATCTAAAATCATTAGATTAACCCCTAGCATTGCCTATCTGATTAAAGCATAAACAATCACAGGTCATTTAGGTTTCTAGGTCTCTAACTAATATGGTTGGTTAATCCCTTAGAGCCACCACTGACCCCTAGCATTAGTGGTCTTTTTACAGCACCACTAATCACAAGTCAGTGAGGCTTTTAGGAATTTAGCTAGCCTAGACTATTTTGAGTTCTACAAGAATCAACCTAAAGGCTAACCAACAAGGCTTAAGGGTCTTCTCACCCTAGTGGTGGATTTAGAACATGCTGAAGTTAGGAGTTTTCATGTTTGTCAAGCATTAAGACTCAAAACAAGAACATGTGAGTAAACAGGGGAATTACAGGACTAACAGTAGAAGATTCACAAGACAACAAACAATTGAACATTCACACAACAAACATTAACAGTGGATAAGAAGAAGATATGCATTGGATTGAAAAATGAAATTAACCCAATTAGGGGGAACTAGGATGACCCAAGAACAAGTTTTGTATTCTCTACAGCTTCCCTTTTATAGTTTTTCAAAAATACAAAACCCTAATTCGAAACCCTAATTTTTTTGGGGAAAATCAAATTCTCTCACCAATTTCCTGAATTGAGCTCGACCCATGCTTTGGGTATGTCCCCTCTTCTCTTCTGAAGCTTTTCCTGCCCTCAATTTTGTCTTCTCCTCGCTGTTGGTGAAACCCTAGCTCGAGCTTTCTTGTCAAACCCACACATAGGGTTCAGAGATGTGAATTTGGAAAGAAGTCTAGGCTAGGTAGAGATGTCGTGGTGTTGTCGGGTGGTTGTGGTGGTGGTGTGGTTCGAGAAGAAGGTGTAGCTGGTGGAGGTGATGGAGTTGCACAACTGTGGAGCAGCTCTCTGCAGTTTGGGGAAGATGAGAAGAAGAACTCGATGGAGAAGAAGGGTCCGTTTGGTTAGGGGTATAGGGTTCTGATGTTAGGGTGTGAGGCGGGTGTATCAAAGGTTGATGATCAGCGAAGCGAAAGTGTAGGATGAAAAGGTGATGGAATGATCCAACGACGGGATAGAAGCGACCGTTGGATGATGAGATACAACAAAACTGACGGTTTCAGATGAAGTTAGGTACTATAGTGTTTGACGGGAGCTTCGGAGTTTGATGCACAATGATGAGGTGACCGTTGGATGATGAGATGGATCCAATCTGATGGCTCTCATGGAAATGGGTATGGATAATGGAAATGGATTTGGGTAAGGGTCTTGGGTCTTGGGTATGCCAAGCCCATATCTTCTTTAAGAACAATTCTTCCTCTTCAAGCCCACTTCTAGTTGATCCGGCTCTTGCAAACATCATTCTTCGCTTCCTCCTAGCGGGAGTCTTTGCCGTTCCTTTGCTCTTTTCGCTCCGTGAGATAACCAGGCTTTATTTAGTACCTAAAAATGCAAAATTAATTAAGAAAAGTATTTATTCTTGAAAACAACGAAAATACAGAATATGGGATAAAATGTAGAATTAATGCACAAAGGATGAGTTAAATGCCAAGAAAAATATATAAAAATATGCACTTTTTAGCACTCATCACCAATCCGATACCCTAATTCTCTTTTCTTCGTTTTTCTATTCTCATCTCTTTTCTATTCTGAAGCACCGAGCAACCGAGATCGAGAGGCTCTACAGTTCATTGAATATTTCTCTTTGTCTGTTCTAATTTCAGTTTTTCGTATTTGAATTTGAGCTTCAGAATTTGATGATTTCAGTCGGAGGATTTATTATGGGTACACATTCTATTTTTTTTCTAACTGAACTGGATTCTGATTTTTTTTATTATGTTTGGATTTTTAGATTTATACATAACAAAATAACTTGATGCTAAATAGGAGCTCAAGCAATTACTTTTTCAAGCACGATATCTCTTTTCTCAAGTATCAAGATATAATATCTAATCCGAAAATATTTCTTATCTTCGATTTTTGTGGTGGTACATTTGGAGTATGTTTGAGTTAAAGGCTCTATGGATGAAGTTTATATCAGTTTTTCTGCAATCAAATAGGTGCTAGATGGTGAGGTCCAAGTTTTGAGTGTTTTTCCATATAATAAAGGTAATTAGATAGCTTAGCATCTGATATTTCATGTGTGTCCTTTGTTTGTGCTTGAATGTAAATTTCTATAGAAGTTTAACTTAGATGAGTTAATGTAAATGTCTATAGAAGTTTAACTTAGATGAGTTAAAATCTGCAGTCCTAACAACTTCACTAAAATCAAATCTCCTATATGTTTTCCTAAAGTCCGTTTACCCCCAATCTACAAGCATGTACTCACAAGGTTCACCACAAAGAAGACAAAGTTGCTTCATTACAACACACACCAGATTCCATTTGACAAATTGAATGTTAAGCTTGAAGCGCTCTATAAAAGGTACAATATGTAGATTAATTCATCATTTCGGTTCAATTTTTGAATCTTGGTCTCCTTATGTATAAACCCTGCAACCCCGTCTTATGGATACACTTTGCTATTTATCTTTTGTTGTATTTGGAAAAAATGTTCTGATATAAGTTGAGAGTTAAGAGGTTTTGCTTAAGGTTGAGTTCCTATTGATTGTATCGGTTGGTAATGCACAAGTGATACATTAAAATGAGAGAAAATGAGGGAAAGAGATTAGATACGAGGTTTCAAGTACTTAGACGAATTGGTGTTAGCTAAATCTGTAAATCTATAGTAAACAAATTAAAGGCTAAGCACCAGCGGACTT
This sequence comes from Papaver somniferum, assembly GCF_003573695.1. Classification (NCBI taxonomy): domain Eukaryota; kingdom Viridiplantae; phylum Streptophyta; class Magnoliopsida; order Ranunculales; family Papaveraceae; genus Papaver; species Papaver somniferum. Next base: position 235,258,174 of record NC_039364.1, on the reverse strand, counting down.
CAATCCAGTCAAATTGTGTAAACAGGTATTATGTTGCTGCATAACCGTTATTAATGTTAGTGGGTTTAATTTATTTTACATTTTATTGATTGTTTTTTTTTTGTTGGATTTTGTTGTTTGAATTTGATGGGTTTTCTCACGTTACTGTAGAGTTAGCTTTTACTGGCCGTTGGCACAAAATATAACCAGTAGAAATGTATATGATCTGCTATCTACTATGTTGAAACTAAAGACATTAGGTGTGTCATGATCTTTTATGCAAGTTAAGGATTGCTCTCATATATCTTGGTCTAAAATGGTACTATGATGAGATATATTAGTCATAATCATCGGAGTGTAACTACGGTTGCTAAGATAATTTAAGTTGAAAATAAAAGAAAGGATTCCTCGACATGACGAGTCTATAGGCCTTCTCCTACCGAGGAGATTGTACTTATGTTTCTATAAGTCTGCTCCTGCCGAAGTGTGTGCTAATTAAGTTTATATACCGTTTTTGCATTCGATGTTTTAATTGACATGTAAGAGTAAAGCCAGTGGGATCTGCTCGATAGGACGAATGTTATTCATTTTTTCAAGAGCATGCTAATTTTGGTCATCAATTACGTGTTTTTACGTTAAATCAAACAAAGGAGCAATTTGACATTAGGAGTGCGAAAGATGCGGAAATAGAAAAACTCAGACATCAGAACCACAATTTGGAATTACAACTCTCTCATTTGCATATGACACAACAATCCCAACCTCACCTTGGATTCGGTCACTTTTCCCGAGAAATACCACAACCTGTTTGGAATACTATTGGACAAGGATCAGCTTCAACAATGTCGTCAGTTAATCCGACTTCCAGAGTCAATATGCCTTTTATCCCACCGCGATCGGCATCTTTGGAGGAGGATACAGATGATATGAATGGTTAATGTGTTCCCAATCTTTGGATGCTTTTTGATCGTGGTGTTATCTCTTTATCTTTTACAGTGTATAGTCATTTCAAGTTAGACTGATAGTTGATGTGTTGGTTTATCTTTCAGTGAGTGGTCATTTTTATTTTGAGGGTGTAGACGAATCTTTCAGTATGTCTACTCTTTTCACTGTCTCTCATCTTATCTTAATTTTTTTTATTCATTTAGTGTATAGTCAGTCAGACAAAAAAACTTTCTGTTTTTTTATTAATACTTACTCTTGGATTTTCGTTATAAATTGAAGACTTCGTCTTCAATATCTACAAACCAACAAACCAACTCTTCTGGTTATAATGGAAAACTACGAGAACACCTTCAACTATTTTTCTTTAGGTTCTTCTTCTTCTAATAATAATAGTTTCTATTCCTCGGATGAGGATGCAGTAGTAATTCATCAAAATAACATGGCTGATAGTTTGGGACTACTTGTTACAAATTCAAAATGGCCTCAAACTCGTATCGAAATAAGGAGAGATCGTGATGCTGAAGCTGAACTTCTATGGAAAGACTACTTTTTCCCGAATTGCTACTGCATTTCTATGGATTAGTTCCAACCGTAGAAGCTCATTTTAAGTCCAGGTTTCTTTTAATTCCAACCGTCGAATCCGATTTTACGTCCAGTTTTCTGTTAATTCTAACTGTAGAAGTGATTTTACATCCAGGTTTGGATTATTTCCAACTGTAGAAGTAATTTTACGTCCAGGTTTGGATTAATTCCAACTGTAGAATTTTATTTGCATGTAGTTTGACGTCCAAGTTTGAATTAGTGCCAACCATAGAAGCTCATTTTACGTCCAGGTTCCTTTTAATTCCAACCGTAGAAGTGATTTTACGTCCAGGTTTGGATTATTTCCTACTATAGAAGTTTATTTTACGGCCAGTTTTTCTTCCCGTAAAAACTTTGTCCCATAATTCACCAAGTATCCAGCAAAATTCATTAATTTAATTTTTATCTAATTAAATAAATTAAAATTAACTAAATAAGGGTTGTTTAGTCATTAAAAAATTATTTGAGATAAGGAGTTTTTGATATTACTTATGGGTGACCCTTTTTGTCCTATTAGGTGACGCCCCTCTAATGGAATGTGACGCCCCAATAATAGCTTTCAATATTAAATCCTCCAATGAAGTAATTCCATATAGAGTGAGAATATGAGCAGTGTAAAAGAAGGTGATCTACTATTTCTGGTGTTGAATTGCATAGTGAACAAGTTAGGTTTTGTATCTGGCATCCTCGTCTGACTAAATTATCAGTTGTAGCAATTGACTTTTGAGCCGCAGTCCACATGAGGAATTGAATCTTAGGTGGTACCAACTGAATCCAGATGCAAGAATGAGGAACTTCATTATGAATGACTGGGATTTTCTCCATCAACCATTTATAGCAGAGTTTTGAGCTAAATCCTCCTGGGTGATGAGCATGTAATATCATCTTCTAGTTCTTCATCCAGAGTTTGAGGAATTCCCAAAGCTGAAAACAAGGCCAACAATTCAGGTATTTCCCGCTGAGTTAAATTCCTTATGAGCTGCAAATCCCAAGAATTGTTTAAAATCATTTCCTTGACTGTTGCTTCTTTTTTGGTTGCAAATTTGAAGATGTTAGGAAATTGGTTCTTCAGAGCTTGATTTCCTGTCCATTTATCCCACTAAAACCTGATGGCATCTCCTTTTTTAATTTGAGTGATAGTAACTTGCTCCACAATATCCTTTTGTTTTTGGATATTGTTCCACATACCTCTTCCTTGTGGTTTGTTGGATTCTTTAACCAATAGTGCTTTAGAGTGAGTGTTTATCTTTTCTTGTATAAGCTTTCTCCATAGTTGTTTTTTATCTTCAGCAAATCTCCAAGGCCACTTTGCCATCAAAGCCCTGTTAGTAAGTTTCAAATTTCTAAGCCCAACCCTCCAAATTGCTTTGGTTTACAACTCTTTTCCCATGATATTTTTCAGCCGAGGATCCCCACTGAAGATTCCTCATGATCTGATTAAGTTTCTTCTCTACTTGAACTGGCATCTGGAATATAGAGATGTAGTATATTGGGAGGCTTGATAAAGTTGTTTTTATCAATAATAATCTTCCGTCTTTGAAATTTTTCAATGATAGTGTCCCAAATTGCATAGATCCCCAACTGACATGCCAAGATATTTCAGTGGTAGTTTTTTTATCTTGCATCCGAGAATTTTTGCAATGTCTTCAATCTTCTCATCTGCCCCTATGTTTATTAATGAGCTTTTATTAAAGTTCACTTTCAGTCCTGTAATGTCTTCAAAAATTTGTAAAATGATAACCAAATTGTCAGCTTCATCTTCAAAATCATTTAGAAAACCTAGAGTATCATCTGCATATTGTAGATGCGATACATGAACTGAATTGATAGAGAAACCAGATATCATGTCTTATTGCACTGCATTTCTCATCAGTTTTGAGAAGATTTCAGCTACTAATATAAAAAGAAAAGGATATAATGGATCTTCCTGTCTTATCCCTTTATGTGGTTTAAATTCTGCACTGGAGCTTCTGTTTACTAGAATTGAGTTCCGAGCAGTAGATACACACCAATGCATCCATCTATTCCATTTATCTCCAAATCCTGAGCATTTTAAAACATTACTTATAATGTGCCAACCGACATTATCAAAAGCCTTTTGAATGTCGAGTTTGCATAAAATCCCTGGCTTTTTTTATTTGAATCTAGAGTCTATTAGTTCTTCTGCAATGAGAATCCCATCCAAAATTTGTTTTTCTGCAATGAATGTCCGTTGATTTTCTTAGATCAGTTTTGGAAGTAGTTGTTTAAACCTTTGTGTCAGCACCTTAGAAATGACTTTGTAAATGTTGCTAACCAGACTTATTGGTTTGAAGAAATGACTTTGTAAATGTCTTCCTGACAGAAATTATCTTCCCCGTTTATCATTAACTTTTGTATTGTGTTTCTTCTTCTTCTTCCATTTGCTAGAGTGTGAAAATACTTGGTGTTAGCTCACCTTTTTTGAAATGCTGAGTTTTAGCTCTAGCTAGACATTTCCTTGTGTTATTTAAATTTATTTGTTTCAGTGATGATATTCACTCTGCTCTTTCTGTGAATTGCTGGTTTGTTAAAGCTCCAGATTCCTCCATCATGCTGTGAGCATCTATCATTCTTGTCAGTTCATCTTTCTTTTCAGCAACTTGTCCATATGTCTCTTTACTCCATATCTTAAGAATTTGACATAATGTGACTTGGAGATCCATTGTATGTCATAGCACTCCACCATAATTGCAGATTTGTAAGAAAGTTAGGATGAGTGAACCAAAAGGTTTCAACTCTAAATGGAGGTTTGTTTCTATTGATATTGGACAGCAAAGGTGAATGATCTGACAAAACAGTTTGAGTTATGAAATGGAATTTACCTTCAAACTGTGGAGTTACTAGTCCAATCTGCATAATAAAGGGTTTTACTGCATATTTGACCAGGTATACAATCCTCCATTTAGTGGCAAATCTATCAGTGGATGAGTTCCCCATATACTCATTGAATAATCTGCGGTTTCTTCTTGATCCTCCTGGCTTGTTTCTTTCTTCTATCCTTGTTATTGTGTTGAAATTACCCAATGCTCATTGGCCCATCCAGTTAGATCCTCCATCTCCTCCCAGAATTCCCACCATTCATAATCTAATCTTCAGTTTTTGTGATAATGTATTTGGACCAATTAGTTCATCCGTGTGTATCATCCCAAATTGACAAAAGTCCTCCTGAAAGCCCTTGGGATGGTATATCTCTCCATTGAAATTGATGATTGCCTTTTGACCCACCATCAGTTGTTCATATGTGTTTCCTGAATCAAGCATACATTTGGTTTCACTTTCTTTATTAATGCATCCAGTTTATCTGTAGAAGTGCAACCCCTCATGTTCCAGACAAGAATTTTAATGTCCATTTAGACTATTAGAATCCAAGTTCACTGCATCATATTCTCTTTTCTGTTAAGTTTTGTAGCATAGTTCTTTATTAATGAAATCGTATCAAGTAAACAGAAACAGAAATACTGGAGAGGTTATACAGTTAGATAATAACTAACAAATGGTTTGTCCCACAAGGATTTTTTTCTTGCATAATGGTGTGTAACACTCAGTTGTACTCATATGCATGTCTGATGCAGTGAAGGTTAAGAAGGTTAGTGGTGCAGGATAAGCTGGCACATGTGTGAACTTGGTCATCATCTGGATACTCGGTCATGCACAAGGTTGATAAGAGTGTTTTTAGCCGTCTCCTCTTTTGCTACACAAAAAAGTGTCTTGGTTTACTATAATTTGGCAGCCAATCTTTCTATCATCACAAAAATCTCAAACAAAAAACTACTAAAGTTACTATAAAGATTTTTTGAGGATTGTGCAAAGCATTTAGTTTGCAGGGGGGCGTTTACTCTTTCTATCCCGGCACTGGCATCATCTCCATCTCTCTGAAATCTCAAGCACCTATACCCAGTACCGCTACCACCCCATGGTTCGGTCAACATAATCAAGGATGTGAAATTGCCTCGAGCCAGGGCCAGGGCCATCACTTTATCTCAGCACCATGTCAACAAATGTAAAAACTAGGACGCACATTAAACCAAACCACAAACCATCCCCAAGATGTCCCCCATTATGTGTCATTGAAATAGTGGCTCATTCCACACAAAGCGTACCCCCTACTGAGGATCAAGGGGCTGGAACGTGCTGCCACCGTTGTATCTCCACTGTTTCACAAGATCAGGTGTAATTCCAATTCCCAAGAGCACTGCAAATTTAAATTGGACAAAACCATAGAAGGTAAAGGAAGACCAAATTTTGATAGTACAATTGTGGACCAATGAAATTCAAGCATTCAAATCAATTTTGGAGGCTCCACTTACATCTTAAAACCCTACCCCTTATGGATCTCAAGGGTCGAGGAGATTGGTCCCCCAAGACGCTTCGCAAAACAAAATTACTAACATAAGTGACATACTACAAAAAAAAAAAAACTTTGGCTGAAACCATTTGGGTTTGGGGACCGCATATGAGTCATTGAGTAGTAATCCATCAATTTTATGAAGATCAAAAAAAAAAAAATTCTTCTTGTTTAGCAGATTCAGAAGGGTGATTTTAATGAAATAATTTGAAGACCTTAGAAGCAACCCTTGAAATCTTCCAGGGAACCTTATAATCAACTCCTAATAACAATTTTGTTGGATCAAGATAAAAATTGAGGGAAATTTTTTGGATTTTTGATGTTACAGATGAGATATAATGACGACCCAACCACAATAGATTTTTATGCGTATAATTCATCAAGTCTTATTATTTATAATTTCCAAGTTTGTGTACTGTTTCATTACTCTGTCTCTTCTTATAAGCAGCAGCCATTAGGTCCCTTAGCAGCTGCAAGATTTGTAAGTTTGTGTAGTATCTCCTTATAGTGATTTAAGTTAGAAGAACTTACGAATTTCGTAAATTTACATGAACTGGACTTAGGAACCAAGTATGTTTCTAATGTGTACACTAGTTTGTTGTGATACTTAGAATACATTTGTATCAAATACTCATACTTTTTGTTAAAATCAATTGAAAAATTCATTTTTCATAATATGATGCAGTTTTGTATGTTGCATGAATGAATGAATGTTGAATTAATGAATGAATGAATCAATGTATAGTTGTGGAAATGATGAATATGGGAACTGGGTAACTGCAGGGGGAAATGGATTTTGACCAAATCAATGAAGACTTGGCCTTTTTTTTATGTTGCAAAATATTAGCAACGTCTTTGATCTGTTGCTAAATTAGAACCAGAACCAGTAAATTAGAACCAGAACCAATAACATTTTAGTTCCGGATAGGGGTATTCATGTAAATAGAAACAGATTAGCAACGGCCGACCTTGGTTGCGAATAAACTGCGTCGCAACGTACTCCGTTGTTGACCAAGTCCGTTGCGAGAATTGCAACACCGTGTTTTGCCACGTCTATCTGCCGTTCCGACTGTTGTCATACCACCGTTGCTAATCCCTAAAAAATGGTGTAGTGGAAAACATCTGCACGCACCCACACACAAGACACCCAACATAAAGTAAAAAACAGAAAAGAGAAAATTACATCTCTCAGTAACTCAGTTACTCTCACAGGATCCCATATAAAACCAGTAGCACCGCTCCATCTTGAACCCATCTGCTACTGATTGGAGATTTTAATTTGAGGGACAAAATCAACAAAAATGAGATCTAGGGTTTGTTGGGGTTTTGACATTTGTATTTATAGGGCAACTCAACCTAGCTGCAAGCCCACTAGGATATTATCCATAGTTCGATTTAAGCGGATTCCAGTACTACGCGCTCCATTTGTATTGGCCAGAGCTAGAATAATTTTAAGTGTGCATTAGCCTCTGTGTCTCTCCAGCTAGTTTGAGCTCTGAGCCTGTGTGGGCAATATACTGGGAATTCAGTTCAGCATTCCATTTCAACTTCTCGCCGGTGTAACTTTCTTTTGTCTGAGCTCTCTATGTTGTTATCGGCCACCCATTTATCTACTCTTAAGTAGACAACTCATGAATTTTAGTCCTTGATGAAATCGAAGAAATCTTTACCCAACTCTAGACAACTGCAGCAGCACCTGTTCTCGTTATTGCAGAAATGCGAAACCACTGGACGGCTTACTCAGATACATACACAGATCATAACAAATGGTTTCTCCCAGAAGAATTACATTATTGCGAAGTTATTATCTTTCTGTATTGATTACGGTGAACTTTCATATGCGCACAAAACTTTTCAGCTCATTGAAAATCCTAGTTTAAGTATATGGAATCAGATGATCAGAGGGTACGCTTCAAGCGAGTCATCGTCTAAAGAATCCATCAAGTTATTCAAACAAATGGAAAGAACGGGAATGGTACATGCTGCTGATGAGTTTACTTATTCATTCCTTCTTACCGCTTGTTCGAAATCATCGTTGAGGGAAGGAGAACAAGTTCATGCGAGGATTTTGTTGAAAGGGTTGTGTTCCAATGTGATTTTGCAGACAAAACTAGTCAACATGTATGCCGTGGCTGGAGGTGATATTGGTAATGCAATGGCTTGCGAAATGTTCAGTAAAATGACTCAAAGAAGTGTTGTGACGTGTAATTTGATGCTTTCGTTGCATTTTAGGTCTGGCAGAGTAGACGAAGCATGGAAACTGTTCGAAGAAATCCCGGAGAAGAATGTCGTTTCATGGACGACCATGATTTCTGGTTACGCGCGTAACGGGAGATGTGAGCTAGCGTTGATGTGGTTTGGTGAAATGCAAAGAGCAGGTATTGAACTGGATCAGGTCGCGATGGTGGAAGCCGTATCGGCTTGTGCCGAATTGGGAGACTTGAAATTAGGAAGACAGATTCATTCTTACATTGAGAAGGGTTCAGATGGTATAAACCTGCAGCAATCTGTTTCTTTGACTAATGCGATAATTCACATGTACGCAAATTGTGGAGCCATTGAAGAAGCTTATAGTGCATTCAAGGGTATGCTGCATAGAAGTTTGATTTCCTGGAATACTATGATCGTAGGCTTTGCGAAACAAGGTTGCAGAGTGGAAGCACTAGGCGTATTCAGATGGATGCTAACTGCAGGAGTGAGACCAGACGAAGTAACATTTCTTGGTGTACTTTGTGCTTGTAGCCATACAGGAATGGTCAAAGAAGGCCGTCATTATTTCGATTACATGGTTCTATCTTTCGAAATTCAACCTAACATCAAACATTATGGGTGTATGGTCGATCTATTTAGCCGTGCTGGGTTACTGGATGAAGCACAACAACTCATCCAGACCATTCCGATGAAACCAAACGATGTTATATGGGGTGCTCTACTCGGTGGTTGCAGGGTCTACAAGAATATAGAGATTGCAAAGTATGCAGGAGACCACATAGTTGAACTTAAACCAAATCGAGCCGCCGGATATCTAGTTCTACTAGCCAATGTGTATGCATCAGCCAAGAAATGGGATCACGTCGAGAGGATTAAACAAAGGATGGTTGAGATGCAGGTGAATAAACCATCTGGGCGAAGTTGGATCCAAATAGATGGAGTTGTACATGATTTTATTGCAGGAGACTTGACACACGAAAATGCTCCTGCCATCTACAATATGGCGAGTCAGATTGCTCGTCAGTCAGTCTAAAGTTGAGAAATCCAGTCCTTGAACACCGCGAAAAATCACAAAAAATACGAGCTACATATGTGCAGCTTTTATCGAGTTCATGGTGCCACCAGCGGCGGAACCAGGACCTGCCGGGGGCGGAACCAGGACCTGACATACCCTCAAGACCCTCCCCGCTGCATTTCAAAAAGCTCTTTGAAATATGGGGTACCACAAAATATGCATTTTCGGTGGATTCGATTGATGTGGTTAGTGGGGACTTGGGACATCTTGATAACAGAATAAGGTGTACATATTCCAAGCTTTTCTTTCTTTAGTTTGATACGAAATCATGACAGAAAGTTTGTTGAGTGGTGAACCGTGAACGACTGACCGATTCGATTAGAAAGTTTGTTCTGAATGAATGAAAAGGACCTTCAAAAAGTTGGAATATTAGACAAAGAAATATTTTATTGGTTTAAAATTCACTGGATTCACTCGCAGTGTCGACAATATTTTTTATGCCCGTGAATGGAAGAATTCAAAAATATAGAAAACCGCAATACGTTTTTCACTGGATTGCGAAATTCGATTATTATCACACTTTTAGCACTTGCAATTCTGAACACATAGAAAACAACCTTCATGAGAAACATAAAATAAGGAAAAGAAAATACTTGATCAGGGATGGAAGACACATTTTTGAAGACACATTGCTTCTGTACTTGTGAATGGAAAAATCCAAAACGATAATTTATTTGAGGTCGGTAAAAAAATTATTAACGTACCGCACAAAAAATCGTGTGAAAAAAAAAACGTCCAAAAAGTACTCACATAAACAGCACCCCTGCTATTCTCTACGGACCCAGCACCCTGCTATTCTCTACGGGCCCAGCAGGACCCACCTAAAAAACATGAGTTTGTGCGGTTTAAAAATTGTCTACACATATGGTACGTTAAAAAGCGCGCTGAAGTTATAATTGGAAAGAGGAAAATGAAAGGTAAGACCCAATGGTTTTCTAATGGCGATTCAATCCAAGAATTCAGCCTTTTTCTCGCTCATCCGTGACTGATTCAGTTTAGAAGTGTGTTATTCTGAACTTCTCTGCAGTCCAAGGACGGATCTTTGATCCTTCCCCTTGGGACCGGGATTTATTGGGTAGTAGATTTATTCGTCGCTTTTAGGTTTTTTTTAGTTTTGTTTTACTATGAAGGTAGATCAAATCTCTTCCTTAGTTTTTACTTCTAAATCTTTTTCTTTCTTTTGGACGGTTTCTGATCTGAAATGTAAAGAGAAATACAAAAACATCTCAAATAACATAATTCTACCCATATTATCATTGCCTTGGTTCTCGGCAATTCTGATGGTGGCGTTAGATGGAGAATTTGGAGCGGGTAAAATTTGGTCGAAAAGATTTAAAGAAACTGTAATACAGATTCATTGGTTGGAAAATTCTTCTGGGAGTTTCTTAAGAATTGATGAGATCTCTCCATCATCTTCTCCAAGAAGTTTCATATGTATTCCATATGGTAGGAATGGCCATATTTGGAAAAAGTTCTTGGAATCTTTGAATCCTTCTTTGCTTTCCACTAATAAGTCATCGGGTAAATCTCTGCAAGATTTTAGATTGACAGAGAAAAATTTTCCAAGGTTGTCAACTCAAAAAACTACTGAGAGAGATTTTTATCATCTAGCGCTAGCTGTTGAAGTTCATTCATCACATGTTGGATGGAACAAAATTGGTTGGGAGTTGCATAAAAGATTAAACTGGAAAAATAAAATAAATATAAGAAGTGTTCATGGGAAGCTAGGTTTTCTTTATGCAGATTCTGAAGCTGTTTTTAACAGTTTCAGAGAGGAACAATTCTTTACGCTGGGGAAGATAAAAATCTCATTAAGGCATTGGAGGGTTGAAGATGCATGTATTGGTAAAGGAATACATTCAGAAAATGAATTCTGGGTTGGTATCCGTGGTCTGCCATTTCATCTTTGGAATCAACATTCATTTAGCACTATTTGTGCTTCTTGGGGTATTTTTATATCCTTACATGCTGATTCTGCAAGTTATTCAAAATTTAACAGATGTTTGATCAAAGTAAAAGTCCACTTGCATAAAATTCTGGCAGTTGTTTTGTTTCAAAAGTTTTGGTTAAGTATCTAGTGGATTCATGATCCTCATTTTTATCTTCTTAATCATAAACCAAAACTCAGATCACCCATTGTTATCATTGATTGGAATCTTGGTCATGATAATCAACTGAAGCCCAATCCAAAGGCGAGTTCTCAGGCGGTGAATCATTCTAACGCGAACTCTCACCCTAAAAGTCAGTCACAGAATACTTCAAATTCAAACTGCTCTTAAGCGTCAAATCAGGCGCTAAAAAAGCTTAATAAGGTTTGGAGGAAGGTGACTAAATTTATCTAGGGTCTAGCCATATTGATAAGGTCAAGTCAATTGCTGAAAGCAATTCAGTGGATTTGGACAATGAAGTGGTTATCCCATGGGTAACAGTGAGAAAAAAAAAGACGGGTTCGGGTTATTATATGGGCCAGATGGGGAGAGTGGTATCCAGTGGTGCGGGTTTATACCTGGATATCGGCTCTACACCGAATAACGGTGGAACTCCTTCCCATGACTCGAGAGAGAATTCGGATCTGGATATGGGTCAGACGGGGAGAGTTGTATCCAATGGTGCGGGTTTAGACCTGGATATCGACTCTACATCAGAAAAGGGTGGAACTCCAATCCATGATCCGAATTTCTCTAAACCGTTGTTTCTCACCTTTAAATTCAAATTTGAATTCTTCTAATTCTATTGGTTACGGTATGCAGCAGGGCCATAACCAATCATAAGATTCGATTTTGTCTCAGCCGTTGGAGATTTTAGAGTCAGCTCAATTAATCCAATTCAAGATAATCAAAATAGTCTTCAGCTGACTGAAGTTGAGAAGCAGATGAATTTCAATAAGTATTTGGGTATTTCTACTAATTACCCAACAACTAATTTGATTTGCTATGAACTAGTTCAAATGACTTCAAAGGAGTTGGTGAACATGGAATTACCTATAGTGGAAGATGATGATGGTTTGGGTCAATTTGATAGTGCAGAGGATGTTATGGATGAAACAAGAAAGGATGATAAGGATGATGGTGAAATTGAGGCTCTCAATTATGAAAATTTTATGGAGAATTCAGATTTGGAGAAGGGTTTTAACCCAATTGCTTCTAGGGATTCAAATGTTTCTTAATGGATCACACAATCTTAAGTTGGAACATCAGGGGTTTGGGTTAGGATCCAAAGACTGTTGCAGTTAAATCGGCAATTGCGAAGCATAATCCTATAATTTGTATTATTCAAGAATCTAAAATGGAGTTAGTTGATGATAGAATAATCTGATCACTATGGGGTAACAACAGATGTATTACATTTTCTTTGCTTCTGGTGGCATTATTGTCATGTGGAAGGAAGGTGTAATAATGATGGAGGATCACTTAATTGGTGCTTTCTCTGTTTCCATTAAATTTAGGAATGTGATGGATGATTTTACTTGGATTTTCACTTCAATTTCTGATTCAGGGTATTATAAACAATTCTGGAAAGATTTGAGAGACATAAGAATCCTGTATGATGATCCTTGGCTCATTGGAGGTGATTTCAATGCTATCTTAAATGCTGATGAGAGGAATTTACCAGGTGGTGGAACTGCAAATAGGAATTCTTTCAGAGATTTTGTTCAAAGATTTTCTTCGATTGATCTCCCTATGGCTGGTGAGAGATTTACTTGGACAAATTCTCAGCAACCTCCTCTTTTAATAAGGTTAAATAGATTTCTTCTTTGTCATGAATTCATAAATCATTGTACCTCTCCTGCAAGTAAGGCTCGGAAGACCTATATCTGATCATGCTCCACTTATGCTACATTGCAATTTTGGTGAACAATAGAAGTCACCTTTCAGATTAGATAACTTTATTCCGCAGCATCCAGATTTTCTTAACAACTTAAAAATCTGGTGGGACAATTTATCTTTTACCGGTACCCCAAGTTTTATGTTTGCAAAGAAACTTCAAGGTCTAAATTTTTTTTATCAAGAACTGGCAAAAGAGTACTTTGTCCTGAATTCATAAATCATTGTACCTCTCCTCCAAGTAAGGCTTAGAAGACTTTTACCTGATCATGCTCTAATTATGTTGCATTGCGATTTTGGTAAACAATTGAAGGCACCTTTCAAATTAGATAACTTTATTCTGCAGCATCCATATTTTCTGAACAACTTAAAAATCTGGTGGGACAATTTATCTTTTACTGGTACCCCAAGTTTTATGTTTGCAAAGAAACTTCAAGGTCTAATTTTTTTTATCAAGAACTGGCAAAAGAGTAATTATGGTAATTTGCAATCTCAAATAGATAATTTGGAGCTTGTAATTGATGTGTTGCATAATTTGGAGGAAGTGGCTGTCCTGACAGATGCTGAAGTGAAAGAACGAGAACAAGCAAAATTGTAACATGCTTCTTTATCTTTGAATGTTGCTAGAAGAGATGCTCAAAGAGCCAAAGAGAAATGGGTTAAGGATGGAGAGAAGAATTCAGCTTATTTGCATCAGATTGCAAAATTCAAATATAAACTCAATAGCATCAACTGTCTCAAGATAGATGGGGTTTTATGTTTTGATAAGAAGCAAATAGCTGATGAAACCAAGAACTTATATTCTTCTTTATTCACTAAGAATCATAAGGTCAGACCTGGTTATGAAAACTTGGAGGTTCCTACAATTTCTGGTACAGATAGTATACATTTGGAGGTTCTTTTTTCAGAAGAGGAAGTGAAGAAGGTAGTGGATCATTTTGGCTCCAATAAAAGTCCTGGACCAGATGGTTTCACTATGGAATTCTATAAATGTGCATGGGATGTCATTAAGTCTGATTTGATGCAGGTGGTGAAAGAGTTTAAAGTTACAAGTAAGCTTGACTGGAGGATTAATTGTACAAATATTACTTTGATTCTAAAGTGTGTTGGGGATGTGACTCTTCATAATTTTAGGCATATAAACCTAACAGGCAGTGTGTACAAAATTATTGACTGAAAATTATTGGGGATATGACTCTTCATAATTAGTGCCGTCAATAGGTACCCGAGACTTTAAACGGGTCCAATTTTGAATCCATAAATTTAAAAACCGGACCCGACCTTAATAAGTAGGGGCCAGGTCTAATGATCCTCGCGGGGATCGGACCCATTGACAGCCCTGCTCATAATCTTCTTCTTTTTTCCCGTAAAAAAATCTTCAAGGAGACCGCTGCGGCTAGTAGTTGAGCTTTTCCTGGGTAAATCAAATCAATAATCATTTTTGTTTAGATAATAACAATAAATTAAAAAATATAAAAGGAAACCCAAAACCTTACTATAAATAGATCTCCTGTGACTGTACTACACAGAAGACGAAACTCTGAAACTTGAGCCAGCTGAATTGAATACTCTCATCTACAGAGAAGAAGAAGAAGAAGAAAATGGCAAGAGTGATCAAAGTATCACAAGATGGGAGTGGAGATTACAAAACAGTACAAGAAGCAGTAGATTGTATTCCATTAAGAAATGCAGCTAGAATCATCATCCAGATATCACCTGGTATTTACAAACAACCAATTTACATACCAAAAACCAAAAATTTCATCACTTTTTCATCCTCCCACCCTGAAGATACAATTCTTACTTGTGACAACACTGCTACCAAAATTAACCATCATCAGGTCTGTAACTTTACCTTATTAACAAACCCTTTTCTTGGATTTTGAATTAGATGTTGGGTTATTGTTAATTTTTGTTGTTGTGGGAAATTGAAATTAGGGTTCAAGGTTGATTGGAACTGGAACGTTTGGGTGTGGTAGTGTAATTGTTGAAGGTGAAGATTTCATTGCTGAGAATGTTACCTTTGAGAATAATGCTCCTCAGGTAGTGAATTTTTGTAAATTTTAGCCAAAATGGATCTTTTTTGTTGTTGTTATACTGGAAATGTTTGATTGTGAATTTTGAAATGTTTGTTGTTTTTTATAGGGTTCAGGACAAGCTGTAGCTCTTAGAGTGACTGCTGAACGGTGTGCTTTCTACAATTGTAGATTTCTGGGATGGCAGGTATACCTTTTATTTGGATTTTTGTTCCATTATTAGCTGTGATTTGATTCCTTCAGTGGAGAAATTATCTTGCTCACACTCCTGATCTCTTAATGTTTTCCAAGTGCTGCCAATTTTGGGTGTTGTAATGAACTAAGATGTATTTTGATGTTTTCTCTTGGCCATAGTTATTGTCTTGATTCTCCTGCCAAATCTATACTGGATTGAGATATTACGATCAATTTAGGCGTTGGTTAAGAGATTGCGAGCTTTGTTGTTGAGATTAGTACCTCCAACTTAGTACAGTATACGTAGGACAATTTATTGGCTGTGTTTTTCAAGTCAAGGGAATAATGTAATCTTAACTCCTTTTCGTTTCAAAAAGGAACTCAAGATTAGACAGATGATAAGGAACTATAAATTTCCAGTACTACTAATTTGGGTTATTGCACAAGTTTACAGGACATGAATATTTTCTTTTTCTCTTTGTAAGTTTACTTTCAGCCGTATGCTTTTGTGCAGGATACCTTGTATTTACATTATGGAAAACACTACTTGAAAGATTGCTACATTGAAGGAAGTGTGGACTTCATCTTTGGCAACAGCACTGCTCTTTTAGAACATTGCCATATTCACTGCAAGGCGCAAGGATTTATTACAGCACAGGGTAGGAAATCTGCTGACGAACCCACAGGTTACGTGTTCCTCAGGTATGATTCTTTTGATTCCTTCATGGATGCTAGAGTTCCATTTATGATGGACGCATTTATTCTTTCATTCAACTATGGTTGCGTGAATCTTGTTCCAGATGCCCGTTCTCACCAATTAAAGTTAGGAAATCTTGTTAGATATTTTTCTTGTAGGTTCTTTAACCTTGGGGTTTTATCATAAGGGAAATCTTGTTAGATATTTTCTTAAAAGGTAAAGATGAGTTTGACCCAAAAAAGATAAATGCCGATGTGTTGTTTTGTTTTACCATATATCCAACGGAAGCTCCCTCTCTAAATTTGTAACTTCTCCCATACATTGTAATTTGTTTGTCGCGCTCAAAGGTGTCAATCGTATATCTAGAGATTGTTAGCTCTTGTTTGGATCATTATTATGTCCTTTGGACATTGTAAAGTTGTCTTCATCTTTTCCTCTGGTGCTTATGTGTGTGCGGGTATGTGCTTAGGCTCATTATTTCTTGCAATTTATAGACTCTTTCAACTTCCAACGAAATTTATACCACTGTTGTATATTGCTTTATAACCATTTCCGGGATTACTTTTTCTTTTTATTTTTTAGATAAGTCTTAAAATTTACAGCATTACATTTCTCATGTTTGAGGATATGGCTTTCCTGTTTTATGACCTCTCGGATGCAGATGTACAATTACTGGGAATGGAGGAAATTCATATGCATATCTTGGGCGACCATGGGGACCTTTTGGAAGGGTGGTCTTCGCATACACGTATATTGATGCATGTATCAAGAATGAAGGCTGGCATAACTGGGGAAAATGTGAAAACGAAAGAAGCGCTTGTTTCTACGAGTACAGGTAATTGCGCTCACCACAATATCACCCTCATTGACCAATAATTTCTCCCTTGTTATAGATGAATTGGTTTTGGCAGTCTCTAATAGTTCAACTTTAAGAAGCTTACCTAGTTCAGACTTGATTACGCGTGACTTCTTAAAAATTAGGAAGTTCTGGTTTAGGCTTCTCTGTTTTATTCGTTATATAAGAGCCCTCTAACACCGGACGAAATCCCAATTAAAGTGCCATAAACCAGTAATCCCAATTGAACCTAGAGCACAACCATCTAATATCAACGGAAGACATCATTTGGCGCATGAAACTTTCTGGCTTAGTATGTTGGCATCAATTTCTTGACAAATTCCAATTTCTGATACATGTGAAGGTGTTTCGGGACTGGTTGTTGCCCCTCTAAGCGGGTGAATTGGGCTCGTGAATTGATGAAAGAAGAGGCGCAACAGTTCCTGATGCATCAATTTGTTGATCCCAGTTGGGAAAAGCCATGGATGGCCCAAAAGATGGGACTGAAGATACCCTATTCTGCATGATGGCCACTTCTTACCAGGATCTGCCAAGAAGATGTCTATCTCGACAATATCGATGGAGTTTTTCAATAATGTCAAATATCAATGAAGTCATAAACTAGTGAAATAAGAAAGACTTAGCTGGTTGTATAAAGCTAATGTCCCAACTGCTTGCAACTCCTACTTTCATGTACTCCGCGTTCCCATTATTCTACGGGTTGATATGGATTCAATCTACTCTGCCTCAGTCTCCCTCTCTTGACTTTGTTAAGACCTGGAAGTTACCAATTTGGTAAACAAGTTCTGCTAAATTTGGGGCATCAGCTACAGTTGCAGGGTACAACTAAAGGCTGCTATGTCCAGAATACGCCTGTTTCCCATTCTGAATCCGGTTTCCAAAATACAGATACAGACTTGCTAAAAGTGATCTGTATATAAAGACTATAGCCAAAGCTAGGCCAATACATAGCATATAAGGAGATTGAGAGCTAGCTTAGCTTAGGATTAAAGAAGAAGCAGAGAAGAGATTCTACATACTGAAAAGAGGCAATCATGACACAAGTATTCCATCGGAAACAAGAAACCAATATAGATTTTTCAGAAGCAAGGCTTGAAGCTGCCGTCGAGAAGATGTGTGCTGGGTACCAAAGCATAAGGAATGGTAAGCCCTTTAACTACTAAGCTTGTTTATATTCGGGTATCGACTGATTTATTAGTCTTAATTTCTTATTGTTCTTGTGTACAGCGAAAAAAACAAAGGAGCATTGTAATGTTGAAAGCCAACAATTCGAGGAGCAAGACAAGCTGTAAAAATCGTGGGAAAACGGCTCAAGAACGCATTGAGTGGACGCTTCGTCAACTAAAACGTAACAGAAGGCCGAAGATAGTCCGAGATTTTTATTGAATTTTGTCTGTATCAAAAGAAGAATCATTGTTTCTGAAGTATCAAACCTGTAAATGTATTATTGAATTGTCTTCTTTGTTAAAGAATTAGTTGTTGAATCATGGGAATTGGGAAACTTAATGCAACCAAGAGAACCACTTCTACACCTTTAACAAAAAAGAATGGCCATTTCATTTTGAGATGAGGAAAAAGGATGCGTCTGCCGGGAGTCGAACCAGGGTCTATTGCTTGGAAGGCAATTATCCTAACCGTTGGACTAGAAACGCCGGTTTGCTAGAAGCAATCCATCTTATGTTGAATTTCTCTCTCCTCTTTCCTCTAAGCAATCTTGCAGGGGCTTCCCAAGAAGATCCAATGGAGTTTCAAATATCAACTAGATTTGTGCCCGTGAGTCTTTTCTTTTAACTTGGTGTGCGCGGGGTTTTGTCCCGCCACTTCCAGGCGCATTTTGATTGGTGAGCGTGGGGCGTGCCCAGTGACGATGGATGTTTGATTTGATGAGCACGGGGCTTTGCCCGTCCCATGGCGATTTTTTTTTATTGCTTATGAGGTTTTAAATCAATATCCGAAGGCAAAATTAGTTTCATTTTTAACAATTTTATGAGTCATATTTTGAATAAAGATGCAGTGTTACCCCTAAACGCATTAGTTTATTTGTAGTTGAATTTTATCAGGCTTAACAAGGTACATTTTCTTATTTTTTCGAAGCATAAGATGCTTTTAAGTTTTGCTTTTTTTTGGTTATGTTAAAACAGTAGCGAATAATTAGAAGAAAATTCTTAAACATCACATTTCATATATATGATGTCTTACAACAGAGGGTCATTGTAGTTTATATTTTCAAAATAAATAATGCTCGCTTCCACGTAACATACATTCAAGACCTTCCGTGTACATAAATGACGATGAATTTTTGGACGATCTCAAAAATCAATATCCAAAAATCAACCTAATACGTAACCAAACTGTTTACGAATTGAATTCCAAAAAAAATAAGTGATGTAAATCTATATTTCAATAAACGATGCCAAAGGAAAAAATATTCCACGTTCAACATAGTTTGAGCTTGACAATTTGTCAAGGTCGCATAACATATTAGTTGTATAATGCGGATAAATAACAAATGACAAAAGAAATTCTTAGCGAGGAAAAATGTAATGTGCATAAAATCCCCGAGACCTAGTTCAAAACTTGAACATTGCACTGTATTAAGATGCTAAAGACACTAGCCTACAATCATACTTCGGACTATAATGTAGTTGAGACTGAATCGACCCTACGAGAAGTTCATCTTCAGTCGTGCTTCTTACATATATTGGATACCGCAAGACGCTACACACTTGATTCCCCTAGCTAACGTCCTTTAAAGGAATATAAGTCTTCTTCAACCTAAGTGAAGACTTTTAATTGCTTCTCATAGATAGCCTATCGGTTTCCTATAGAAAGATATTCAATCAAGGTAACAGAAGTATGTTTTCTTATGAGGTTTTAGAGCATCGCCCGGTCGAACTCGTAAGTTTTGGTATCTCAAATGTGTTGTCAATGTTAGGTGTATAAAATTATATCTTGATTTGTAGTCTACGAAAGTCAAGTCTCGGACTAGGATTAGAGTATGGTATAATATCAAGACATCACGGAATAACCTCGAAGATTGAAGACTGAAGAATAAACGAAGATATTTGTGAGAACTTCATCAACAAAGAAGTATGTGAAGGCTGGTTTATCCTATTTACTCACAATATTTAACATTCTATCTTATGAGACTTTGTCGTACGATTTTAATAAATTTAATATTGCAAAGACGAAATTTTGAGTTCAAGCTTGTCTTGGTTAAAATCTCATAATATGATTCAAGCAATGGATATTCTAGATCCTTAACAATCTTAGTTAAAAAAAAATAATCATTGTTCAACAACTACTTTTGTTTCAAGTTGATCATTTGGAAATTTTCTAAGCAAAGGTGTTATTGCATATGGCTACTTGGGAATGTTTTAAATTAATTATGTGAGAAAAGAACTAATTAGCGATAGTTAAACATACTTGTATGCTTTACAAAAGTCAATCAAAATTCGAAAAATGGGTCATTTGTCCAAATATTTTTTAATCACAATTCAAAATTTCAAATGGACGAGTAAAAAATAGTTCGGGTGAAATGGACAAAAAAAAAATAGCAAGGATGAAACTGGATTCATCCTAGCTTAAATTTAAAACATAGCAAGGATGAAACTGGATACATCCTAGCTTAAATTTAAAACATAGCAAGGATGAAACTGGATACATCCTGCGTAAATTAAAAATAAGAAAAAGTATTTGAAAATGGGAACGATGAAACTGGTTACATCGTAGCCATTTATAAAAATTTTGGCCATTTAAACAGTATCTAAATCTAAATATCCTTTTCACCCAGAAATTGTTGATTTTGATCTTTTTAACCAATTTTGTGATCAAAATTATGCAGACTGTTGAAGTGAGCAAACCTAGGTTACAAACCCTTTACATTTGAGTTTGGAAATTAGTTAGGTGCATAAAACCGGTTTGCAAACCTGCTCAGTTCCCCTGTAACAAAAGTGCACGAATTATTTTATATGGTTAGTCTTGATTGTTACTGAACTAAATTCAAAGTAATTAATATGGTAGCCTCCATTTACCGTTCTTAGGAAACTCGTCAACGTTGTTAGATATATTTGCAGCATGCATGTCCAAATTAGCAATTAATAAAAGTACCTAAAGTCTAAATATATCACTAATTGTCCCGTCAAATATCAATCATCAAAGAGAATGGTGTTTTTTTAAACGTTAAGCCAGTCAAGATATTGATCGGAGGTCGTCTCAAAACAATTATGTTCAATTTAATTGTAAATTAAATTACCATAATTTTTAACGGAATGCTTATATCCATGATAGTGGTACAAACCTGTATCAAGAGAATAAATAAAAGGCTTTTTGATAAAGTACCTCTACTTTTCACATTACACTAAAAAAAGTGTCCCCGCTTTTTAGAAATTTGTTAAAGTACCCCGTTTTATTCAAAAGGTAAATTCCATCCAGTTAAGTACTAAGTGGCAATTAAAAGTCTTATTTATCCCTGAACTACATCTCCTTGATGGGGAGGATAAATGATCCGACGATCCTGAAAGCGTTGTCACGATTTTGAACCGGACTCGACGAACCTGAAAGCGTTGTCACGATCCTGAACCGTGCTCGACGAACCTTAAATTTTTCTATAGAAGGTCGTTTTCTTCCAACCAAAAACCCCAAAACGCTTGAAATGATGAACCCTTTTTGGAAATGATGTAATTAACCTGAAAGCAGTGCAACGATCCTGAACCAGACTCGACGAACCTGAAAAATGATGTATAAAATCAATGTGACAATAATAAAAGGGAAAATATATAAAGTTAATTAGTCTTAACTAACACTAGATGGAAAAACTAACGTGAGGGTACTTTAACAAATTTTTAAAAAATGGGGGTATTTTTTTAGTGGGTATCCAAAAACGGGATACTTTATCAAAATTCTCATAAATAAAATCCCATCTTCGTGTAACCTCGGTAAGTAGACATCGTTAGTTGGAGCATTTGGTGAGATACTAGATGCGTGAATAATAAACGACATATGTCGCAAACCCCGTTTGCAATCCTTGGATGTTTCCAAAAGTCGGATGGTAGTGGTTTGAAAACTGGGTTTACGAACCTACCTAATTTCCGAAATCAGATGTACATATTTTATAAACTGCGGTTACGAACTTATACAGTCTGTGGAATTCGAACCGACTGTTGTAAAATATACAAGTATGTTTACCTATCTCTAAACATTTTCTTTCCTCATATATATAACTAATTTAAACCATTCCCAATAGCTATATGCAGTATGCACTTTTTCTTGGGAAAGTTCCAAATGATTAACTTGAATTAAAAATTGTTCTTAACTAACATAGTTAAGGATTTAGAACACTTATTGCTTGGGTCATTTTTCGAGAATGTAACCAAGACAAGGTTGAACTCGAAATTTCTTCTTTGATTAAATCTATTAAAATCATGAAACATAGTCTCATAAGATAGAATGGTAAATACCGTGAGTAGATATGATAGGCCAGTCTTCACATACATCTTTGTGTGTTCTTCACTTTTCAATGTTCGAGTGTTATGTCGTGATATATGATGCTCAACCACCATACTCCAATCCTAGTCCGATCCCTGACTTTAGTAAATTAGAAATCAAGAAATAGTTTTGTAAATCTAACATTGACAACAAGCTTGAGATAACAAAACTTGCGAGTTCGACCAATATTTCTTATTAGTTCTTTAGGTATAATTTCCATGAAATGTCATTATACATGGTTCATGTACTATGGACTAAAGTGTATATTCTTCTATATAATTTCAAGACGAACTTATCACATTCTTAGTGAAAAAGCGGGGGTACAACAACCACACCCAATATTTCGATTAGCAATCTGTATGAACTAACTCCAATATACTTTCAAGAGAATCAACTAGACTCAATCTTAATAAAGTATATCAAAGAGTTATAATATCTCTATTTCACAATGTAATCAACAAATCGAACAGATAGAAATCCGTGAGCCTGATTATTATGTGAAATAACTTGAACGGTACCAAAGACCAATGTTCAAGTGTCAATCAATGTAAATCAACAACCAAAGGTTGGATATTCTAATTGATTGATCCTAACGCACAACCTGTGATATTTCAATTATATGACAAAATATGATGCGGAAAATAAATAACGCAGACACCACAATTTTGTTAATGAGGCAACCGCAAATGCAGAAAAACCCCGGGACCTAGTCTAGATTGAACACACATTGTATTAAGCTGCTACAGACACTAGCCTACTATAAACTAACTTCGATCTGGACTGTAGCTGAACCCCAATCAATCTCACACTGATCCAAGGTACAGTTGCGCTCCTTACGTCTTTGATCCCAACAGGATACTATGCACTTGATTCCGTTAGCTGATCTCACCCACAATTAAGAGTTTCTACGACCCAAAGTCGAAGAGTTTAATAAAAAAATTTGTATCGCACATAAAAGTCTACGATAATAGATAAATCTGTCTCCCACAGAAATATCTACAAGTTTTGTTCCGTATTTTGATAAATCAAGGTGAACATGAACCAATTGATAACCTGGACTTACATTTCCGAAGAACAACCTAGTATTATCAATCACCTCACAATAATCTTAATCGACATGGAGAAAGAAGATATTGTGGAATCACAAACGATGAGATGAAGATGTTTATGATTACTTTTATATCTTGCCTATCGGAGATATTAATCTCAAGCCAATTGTGACGATTGTACTCAACACGATAGAATCAACAAGATCATATCACACAACTACAAGAAAGTAGTATCGGCCTGGCTTCACAATCCCAATGAAGTCTTCAAGTCGTTAACATACAGGGTCTCAAGAAGAAACCTAAAGTTAAAGGAGAATCGACTCTAGATTATAAAACTAGTATCATACATGAGGTGTGAGGATTAGGTTTCCCATTTGATAGAGTTCTCCCTTATATAGTCTTCCAAATCAGGGTTTGCATTCAATGTTAGCTTAGTAACAAAGCATTCAATATTCACCTTTAGATGAAAACCTGATTAGATTCAATCTAAAACAAAATTACTCGTACCTTGTTGTGTGGAGGAACATTTCTACCATAGTAAGGAGAAGTCCGGATCGTTAGGATATAACTCTTTAAGGGAGTCAAAGGCAATCACTTCAGCACGAATAGTAACAAGGAGTAATTCACGGGCACTATGATTGGTGAAACGTCTTAGTGCATCCGCAACCTTGTTGTTCAAACCAGACTTGTGCTGAATAGAGAACGTATATTCTTGCAAGGTAGAAATCCAACTTGCATGCATTCTATTGGATGGTGATTGATTCTGAATATACTTGAGGGCAGTATACAAGATAAAATCCTTGTGTATCAAGTAGTGTCTCCATTTTCGTAGTGCACGAATCACAACATAGAACTCTAACTCATAGGTGGACCACTTTTGACGAGCTTCGGTGAGTTTTTCGCTAAGAAATTCGATGGGTTTACCTTCTTGGGACAAAACAGCACCAACTCCTAATATGGAGGCATCAGAATGTACTTCAAAAAGCTTGTTGAAATCAGGTAGTGCAAGGATAGGAGCATAAGTAAGTTTCTTTTAGTAATTGAAAACTTGATTCAGCTTCATTTGTCCATAAGAACCTTTTATCCTTCCAACTGTCGGTAATAGGAGCTGCAATAGAGCCGAAATCCCTTATAAATCGACGGTAAAAGGAAGCTAGACCATGAAAACTTCGAGCTTCAGATGTTGTTTTAGAAGTAGGCCAATCACGAATAGATGCGATCTTTGAATCATCTACTTGAATACCATTAGAAGAAACAACGTAACCCAAAAATAGATCCTTTGAAGTGAAAAATTGACACTTCTTAAGATTGATAAACAACTCATTCTCCTTGAGAGCATTGAAAACAGCCCACAAGTGGGAGCGTTGTTCCTCTTCAGATTTCGAATAGATTAGGATATCATCGAAATAAACCACAACAAACTTACCAATGAAGGGTTGTATAACTTGATTCATAAGCCTCATGAATGTACTTGGAGCATTAGATAATCCAAATGGCATAACAAGCCACTCGAAGAGACCATCCTTTGTCTTAAATGCAGTCTTCCACTCATCTCCAAGTCGAATTCTGATTTGATGATACCCGCTTTTAAGATCAGTCTTTGAAAATATCTTGGCACCAGATAGCATATCAAGCATATCATCTAATCTTGGAATTGCAAAACGATAACGGATTGTGATCTTGTTAACAGCTCTACTATCGATGCACATACGCCAAGTTCCATCCTTTTTAGGCACAAGGAGGGCTGGAACAGCACAAGGGCTCAAACTAGGTTGTATGAAACCTTTAGACATCAATCCATCCACTTGTCCTCGAAGTATATCGTGCTCCTTAGGTCTCATACGGTAGTGTGGAAGATTAGGCAAACTTGCACCAGGTGTGAGATCTATTTGGTGTTGAATATTTCTCATAGGTGGCAAAGAATTAGGCATATCCTATGGTAAAACACATGCAAACTCATCTAGTAAGGACTGCACTTGAGTAGGAATAGTTGTAGGAAGGTCAGGAGTACATGGTTATACAACTAAGGCATAAATCGTACCTGATCCTTGTGCATCAGCTAAGATGTCCGGGGAAACCAACATCGTAGTCTCTTCTTGTTGTAGACTTGGTTTAGGTTTCTCATAAGATGGCTGCAATATGATTCTGTTTCCATTGTACATGAATGAATGTGTATTAGCTTTACCTCTATAAGTCACATCCACATCGTATAGCCATGGGCGTCCAAGTAATATATGGCAAGCACTAATATCCACAACATCACAAACCAGACATTGAGAATCCACATTCTTCTTGTTGTTGCTGTCAATCCAACCAATAGAATATGGGTTAGGATGTGGATGAGTAGATATTTGCAGCGTATCCACCAATCTGGATGAAACAATGTTTTGACAACTACCACTGTCAATGATCATATCACAGATTTTTTTTTGCACACGGCATTGAGTGCGGAACAAACGATTACGAGTTGGATAATCAACTCGAGGAATAGACAACAGATTTCGAACAACATAAGAGGCATAATCTCCTTCATCACCTTTCTCAGCATATGTAGGTATATCTCCCATATTTCCACTAACTTCTTCACTTTCTTCCTCATACACATCAGCAGAGTCTTCCTCGGTCATCAATGTGCGCCCACTCCTACATTGATTTGATGTATGACCTGGTTGCTTACACTTATAACACTTTTTTTAGTTGGGTATGCATAAGGGTTTTGAGGTTTTGATCTAATGGGTGGAGCATTACTAAGCTGTGGTGGAGGTGGTGGAGTCTTTGTGGTAGGTACGGTTTGGGAAGAAGATGGTTGGGTGGTAGTGGTAGTGGTGGTAGTAGGAGAAGTACGGGACTGGAATGGAGAAGGTTGTTGCCTATTAGGAAAGTTTTGAAACGAAGGTTTTCTAGGGTAAGAAAATGATGTTTTGGGGTATGGTTGTGGAGAATGCATGAAAGATTTTATCTTTAGAGCATTATTAATGACAGCATGAAGAGAAGTATATTGTTGAGTAGCTAACCTTTATTGTATACTCCATTCAAGTCCATTGATGAATCGTCCGATTGTTTGATCAACCGTCTCGTGCAGCTGGTTCCGAGACAACAAACGAGAAAATTCAGTCACGTATTCTTGTACTGAGCGGTTACCTTGGAGACAGTTTTGCAAACTGATGAATAAAGTTTGCATGTAGTCCGGAGGTAAAAACCTTTGCTTCAACAGTTGTTTCATGGATGTCCAGGATTGAAATTGTCGCATACCTTGGTTGGCTCGTTCTAATTGAAGGTGATCCCACCATGAAGAGGTTGGTCCTGTAAGCTTGAAAGCAACAAGTTCTACTTGATGATCTTCAGGTATGCGCATATAAGCAAGGAAACGGTCAACTGTACACAACCAATCTAGGAAATCCTCAATGTGTAAGAGTCCATCAAACGAGGGTATTTCAGCTTTGGGGCGATAGGTTTGTGGATTTCCCATGTTCCTTTGATGGCGTGGTGGTGGAGGGTAATAATACGGCTCATAATTCTCAACATCAATTGCTTGTTGATGTGGCGAAGTTTTGTGCCAATTTTGGGGACTAGAATAAGAGTTGAAATCCTCACAAAAAAATCAAATTGTGGGGTTGTGGAAGGTGGAAAAGAAGTGTAAGTTGGAGTAGTGAATAATGGGTGGTAATATGACTTATTTCTGGAAGTATCATGGCTGTAAGAAGGTTGGGAAGTGACTGGAGGGGTTTGAGTGGCGGATTTGGGAGTGGTAGAAGTATGAGGATGGACAATTTCAGGTTGGGTTTTAGGTAATTCTCCAATTATCTTCTTTCCTTCGTGTCCCATGAATCTGGTAGAAACCCACTCTTTGAAATCTTTAAAACGTTCATCTATCACTGTGGTTAACTCAGTGGTTAACTCCGTTTTTAGCCTGATTCCCATTGCTTCGACATCAGCTTCTAGGTATTTCTTCAAACTAGTCCTTAACTCTTCAATCTTCTTATCACCCATGTTAGTGGAGGCTCTCAATTGAGGCTCTGATACCACTTAACGTAGCGGAAGCGTAATAACTTGGATCAAGGATCCAAAAGATAATGAAAACTAGTGTGAAATCAATAGATTCGCAATAGCTATAAGAAAACTAGAGAACAATAACTAAATAAAATATCTTTGATAAATCAAATAAGATAATAATGTTGAATGTGTAGGAATTCTACAAGGCTAGGCCTTCTTATATAGGCTTCACTATTTCCTAAAGTAATAAAACTAGAAAAGGAAATCATACTAAACTAGGAAACTAATATGTTCTAGAATAGTTATAGAATAGGGAAATCATAAATTAGGAAATATACTAGAAATAGAATACGGTTTGACTCTAATGTCAAACAAGGGTGACTTGGTC
The DNA here is from genome assembly GCF_003573695.1 of Papaver somniferum. NCBI lineage: Eukaryota > Viridiplantae > Streptophyta > Magnoliopsida > Ranunculales > Papaveraceae > Papaver > Papaver somniferum. Next base: position 235,230,512 of record NC_039364.1, on the reverse strand, counting down.
TAGATGTTCTACATCAGGAGTCTTATAGGAGATGACATAACTTATATGGTCCAGGATTTCTTTATAAGAAAGAAAATTCCAGATCATATTAATCAAACAATCACTTGCTTAATTCTCAAATCTTTACTCCCTGCCACCCCAAATGGTTACAGGCCAATAGGACTATGTAACTGTTCTTACAAGATGAATTACAATATATATATTAAGTTGTTAAAGAATTATTGAAGTGGAAAAGGATACTAGATTGAGTTTACGCGGATGTAAGACACTGAAAACGAGGTGAGGGATAAAATGTGAATTTTCGAAAATGATTTTTTTATTTTGTTTCCACCCAATTTTTTAAATTTTCTATTTTATCTTATCTTTTATTGCTACAAATGTGTATGGGAAGTGGTCGACATGAATGGTCTAATTTGTTCGAAACTCTTCCTTTTAAATGGAGGTTTTGAAGACGTCATACATAGTAAATAATTTTCTTTACTTTTTGCATAGGGAGAAAAATACTATAAAATAATACTTACTATCACACAAATGAACATTTTAGTGGGATCCTATTATTGGGGCGTGAAGCATATAAGTTTTATAAATGTAACCCCAAAACTTTCTAACTATATTCACATTGATAATTATTTATTTTTCGCTTTCTTTTTATCCCTTTCTCTTTATCTATTTGTATATACACTCTAATCTTTGAACCAAACGGAGACTGCAGTCGATTTTTATTTTTCTTATAATTGATGAATTTTTTGCTTTTGTGAAAACAAAATTTTTGGACCTTTTATTTTTATTTTATTTTCGTTTACATCTACGAGATTTTATAAACTCAAAACATTACAAATTCCCATCTGGTGTGGTTTTAAAAGAACCTACAACTGCACCTGCAAGTATACAGGGTTGTTGTAGATAGGTGGAGTAAGAAGGGGTTTGTCCTCAGGGACTTGGGTGTGTTCATGAAGATTCCTAAGCTAAATGGCAGTGACAGTGCAGTGAAGATGATGAGTGAGCAAAGCAGAAAGAAACAAGGCAATGTAACAAAAACAGTGACAGTGACCAAAGGTCATAGGCAGTGGGTGAGCAGTGGTGAAAGCAAACAAAGCAGATGAAGGGAACTAGGATCACTAATTCCACCACTAACCTACACCATGTATTCAATGACTACATTCTTGTTCTTGTGATGACATGGGTTAAGATGTGGTCTGCCCTATGTCTAAGAAGTTTCTCCACTAGAGAAATCATCCCCAATAAGACATTGCTCCAAAGCACTAGTTATCTGGCTAAGTATAACTAGTCTAAGGCTCAACATGGTCTGGTTTAGCATGATTGGTGGCTATGTCCACAAAGAGATATTCTAACTACAGTGGATACATAGCATCCACTGTGAGAGCAATTTGCAGACATGCCAAGGTGATTATCTCCTAAACATTTTTAACATTCAAGAATGCATATTCACATCACACAGGATAGCAAGTTAAGGCTTCCTTAAGACCCTAGCAATTGAAACTAACACATGATAAAACTGAAATTAAGACAAAACAACATATGAATTGAAGTTCAAACAAAACAGGGCAAACATATGAGAAACTGGCTAGTCCAGTTCTCTACAAGAGTGAAGCTGGCTAACCCAGCATACTCTCTCACACACACCCATAGTCCCCATTTATACCCAATTACATAATTAGGGTTTATACCAAAAAAATCCCCAATTTGAAAACAGTGAAATTAGGTTTTTCAAATTACATACTTTGATGGCACAATCTCTCCCCCATGCGTCGACCCATTCTTCCTCTGACTCTCCTGCTCCATTCCCACGCGCCAATTGCTACTCTAGACTCGCCTAATCGATTGATTTTTCTTCTAGGGTTTCAGAGAAAGGTGAGAAGAAAAATCAATCAAATAGGGGGCTAGAAAGAGGGGGTGATGATGGGTATTGATTTTATGGAAAAGGTAGAGTGGTTTGGTGGTGTTTGGTGATGAAGCGGCAGTGGCAGAGGTGGTGTTCTGGTGGTGGCAGGACATGGTGTCTCTGCAGAGGGGGTGAGGTCGATGGAGAGGAAGGAGGAGATGTTTGGTTGAGGTTAAATGATTCGGTTGCTAGGGTGTTAGGAGGGATATCAAGGTTCGATGTCCAGCGAAGGTAAGCCGCTGGATGCGAAGATGGTAAGTGGATCTAACGGTGAGATATGAGAATATAGGAGCGACTGTAGGATAAAGGAATACAACAAAACGAACGGTACTTGATGGAGTTAGGTACTGTAGTGTAAGGTGGAGATATCAAACTTCGATGCACAGCAAGGGAGCGACCGTTGGATTCAACTACCATCTAATCTGAAGGCTTGGAATTTCAGCGCTGTGGTGCTTGGCAGAGACTTCAGATTTTGATGCTCTATGAAGGAGCGACCGTCGGATGCTTCTGAGAACTGATCTGATGGCTGAGAACGGAGGAGTTTTTGTGTGTGGAAAATGAGGTTGTGCGCACCATTCTTCGCGGCTTCCTTGCGTGATTTCTCCCGGCTTTTCACTACTTTTCTGCTCTTTTTGCTCCGCAAGTCATCCAGACTTTATTTATTACCTAAAAATGCAAAATTAATTAATAAAAATATTTATTCTTGAAAACAATGAAAATACAGAATATGGGATAAAATGTAGAATTAATGCACAAAAGATGAGTTAAATGCCAACAAAAAGGGATAAATATATACATTATTTGGCACTCATCAAATACCCCCAAACCTGAATTTTACTTGTCCTCAAGTAAAACAAAACTAAGGAAATCCTAACTATACCACTGTCGCTGGTCTCTCGAATGCATTTAGCGTATGCACTAAGCCTTTTAAACCACTAAGTGTCCCTAGTGGACGAGTTGAAGTCTCGTGAAGGTTTGCTTAGAACGTACCTACAAAGTTCTAGCTCAAAATATAAGCTCAGATTCCATCAAATGTGACATGTGCAAGTCAGTTAAGCTCACAGCAAAATGGAGATGTCAATCTAGCTATCAAGGCACAATCCTAGCACTGATAACAAAAAAAAGACATGTGATAAGGGTGTAAAGTGTATCTACACATGTGTAAAGAAAGATCTGAAGTTATGACTACTAATCACCAAGAGATAGTTTCTCAGGCTAAGAACTGAGGTCGAAATCTAGCTAGCTGTCCGGACTTTACGAGAATTGTGAATGAGTTGGAGGTATTTCACAATTACTCGCGTTGTACATCAATGGCATACACCCTCCTTGCTTATTACAATGAAACAACAAAAGATGACTCTTTACATGACTCTAATTTACATTGACTACTCTCTTTTATTTTTGGAACAAGAGAGAATGGAATTGATAAATACTTGATTTTTTTGGTATTTTTCTGATAGTTTTTTTTTTTTTTTCTCATATTTTTT
>NC_039364.1:235226133-235227112 GCF_003573695.1 Papaver somniferum | reverse complement strand
ACAAAAATTACATGACACTTTGCAAGAGGTAGCCCTTTTTGATGCACCCAGTTAAATTCGATGGTTGTCTTTCTTAATGTAACCTCCACCTTCTATCCCAACCAACCAAAGAACAAGCTAGTCAAGTTTCGTTCAGTATTCTAAAGTGATTGGCAATCGTAACTTCCTATCAAACACCTTGAAGATCGAGGCCATACATGTATTGGTAGATCGTGCGCGTGCAAATTTCTTATCACTATGTGAATTGTGCTAGAATCAGGGTGCCTAAATATCTAGACTAAGACTCCTAATAATTACATATTTGCACAAGAGTCAACATTTCAAGGTAAATGAGCTCCATTTTTATGATTTTTCATTTTTTTAATTTTTTTGAGTTTTGATTTTTCAATTTTTTTGGAATTTTTCAATTTTTTCAAAAAGAAGAAAGAGTTCGTTTTCAATTATAGCATATTATCATGGTATCTACTCTATACCCCCAAACCTAAACTAAACATTGTCCTCAATGTTTCAAAATATGGAAAGAATTAAAATGCAACATATGGAAAGGGACATGCTGAGTAGAGTAAAAGGAGGGAGAATACCCGATTTCGGCGAAAGCAGAATTAAAACTCCGTTTATTCAAGGCAAAAATCCAACATATTTCAGCCGAGATCATATTGGATTAGCAAAATATATACAAAAGGAACAAAAGGGTTTTTAAAATTTTTATCTACTGGATTATATACAAAAAAATTCACCATACACTAACAATCTAAAGAGTTGAGGATCAACCCAAAAGACAAAGTGTAGACATTTCAACAGCTTCACACAATAATAATATGATAGAAACGCAAGTGAAACTGTGAAACAAAATGAGCTACCCCCAAACCTGGATTTTTCAACGGATAAAATTTTGGAAACAAAATCTCGCAGTTTTGGGGGTTCATCATGTACAAGGTCTAGCTCAAAGTGAACTGTGCTAGGGACGGGCAAACATGCT
>NC_039364.1:235225042-235226123 GCF_003573695.1 Papaver somniferum | reverse complement strand
ACATCATCATAATCATCATAATCATCATCATGGTAGCATGCATATTGGTCCTCATTAAAAGTGGTGGTGTCGTTAGTCGATTCATGTTCCACTAAATTAGGTTCATATTCAACATCATTTTCATGAATGGGACTAGACACTTCATTAGGGACAACATACATTTCCTCATGAATTTCCTCCTTTTGTAGGTGAAGCAAAATCTGATCTAAATATGCCTGAATTCGTGATGTAGATCTATCGAAGTTTTGCTCACTGAGTCTGAAAGCTTCTGTGGTGGAGTCTAAATTCATGGGAGTACAAAATTCTTCATGTTCAAATTGTGGTGATTGGTACATGTGTGCATGGTCATTAGGGTTTATAAAAGATTGATCGCAACCCTCAAAGGATTGATTATGGTCCCAATGACTACCATTCTCACAATTTATGGGCATTTCATACCTTGTATTTTCTCTAGATTGCCTAAAATTATGCAAAATATGACAATTCTCAACAGGGTGGTCTAAACTACCACATGCGAGACATGCATAGATTTCAGGTTGCCTAAGAAAATTAGATGTGACAGATTCCTCATGTGATTGCATTTCTAAAGCTGCGATTCGAGCTTCTAATTGATCGATCAGTGATGATTGTGTGAGTGAGGCACTAGCAAAATGTTCATTTTCACGTTGTGGCGAATGATGCATGTGTGAATAGTCATTAGGGTTCATGTATTGAGGCTCGGGACTTTGAAAATGTCCATAATAATTCCTATGACTATTGACATCATGGTCTATGGGAGGTGCATAACGTGAAGTTTGTCCACACGCAAGTTCTCTAAGGGATTTGTTGTATTCCCCAACTGTAGACCAAGATCTAGACATGATTGGCTCAAAAGCTAAGTAAAGAATGTACAAAGCTCAGAATTTGGTTTTTAAGGGAATGGACTTTTTGGAAAAATTTGGTTTTGTTGGGAAAAATTTGGTTTTGGCGGGAGACATTTGGTTTTAATGGGAAAAAGAAAAATTTTGGTTTTTAATGTGGGAGCAGAATAAAATTTGGTTTTAAAATCTGGGAGCAAGTAAATTTTTTTGTTTTTTTTTTT